>NW_027439349.1:97500-110000 GCF_964188355.1 Buteo buteo
GGGTAGACCTGGCCGCCCCTTGCCGGCCCAAGGGGTAGACCTGGCCGCCCCTTGCCGGCCCAAGGGGTAGACCTGGCCTCCCCTTGCCGGCCCAAGGGGTAGACCTGGCCGCCCCTTGCCGGCCCAAGGGGTAGACCTGGCCGCCCCTTGCCGGCCCAAGGGGTAGACCTGGCCGCCCCTTGCCGGCCCAAGGGGTAGACCTGGCCGCCCCTTGCCGGCCCAAGGGGTAGACCTGGCCGCCCCTTGCCGGCCCAAGGGGTAGACCTGGCCGCCCCTTGCCGGCCCAAGGGGTAGACCTGGCCGCCCCTTGCCGGCCCAAGGGGTAGACCTGGCCTCCCCTTGCCGGCCCAAGGGGTAGACCTGGCCGCCCCTTGCCGGCCCAAGGGGTAGACCTGGCCGCCCCTTGCCGGCCCAAGGGGTAGACCTGGCCTCCCCTTGCCGGCCCAAGGGGTAGACCTGGCCGCCCCTTGCCGGCCCAAGTGGTAGACCTGGCCGCCCCTTGCCGGCCCAAGGGGTAGACCTGGCCGCCCCTTGCCGGCCCAAGGGGTAGACCTGGCCGCCCCTTGCCGGCCCAAGGGGTAGACCTGGCCGCCCCTTGCCGGCCCAAGGGGTAGACCTGGCCGCCCCTTGCCGGCCCAAGGGGTAGACCTGGCCGCCCCTTGCCGGCCCAAGGGGTAGACCTGGCCGCCCCTTGCCGGCCCAAGGGGTAGACCTGGCCTCCCCTTGCCGGCCCAAGGGGTAGACCTGGCCGCCCCTTGCCGGCCCAAGGGGTAGACCTGGCCGCCCCTTGCCGGCCCAAGGGGTAGACCTGGCCGCCCCTTGCCGGCCCAAGGGGTAGACCTGGCCGCCTTACCTGACCGTCCAGAGCAGTCCTGGCATCCCTACCTGATGCTCCAGACTTAGCTTGGCGTCCCATGCCGACACTCCGGGGTAGTACCATTACCCCTACCCGGCAGCCAGGGGTAGTACCCGTAACCCTCATTGGTACTCCGGGGTAGTACCAGTACCCCCACCCGGCAGCCAGGGGTAGTACCCGTAACCCCCACCTGTACTCCTTGGTAGTACCCGTATACCCCCGCCCGATACTCCGGGGCAGTACCCGCATACCCCCGCCCGGTACTCCGGGGCAGTACCCGCATACCCCCGCCCGGTACTCCGGGGAAGTACCCATATACCCCCGCCCGGTACTCCGGGGCAGTACCCGCATACCCCCGCCCGGTACTCCAGGGCAGTACCCGCATACCCCCGCCCGGTACTCCGGGGAAGTACCCATATACCTCCACCCGGTACTCCGGGGCAGTACCCGCATACCCCCGCCCGGTACTCCGGGGCAGCACCCCTATGCCCCCGCCCGGTACTCCGGGGCAGTACCCGTATGCCCCCGCCCGGTACTCCGGGGCAGTACCAGTACCCCCGCCCGGTACTCCGGGGTACTACCCGTAACACCCACCTGTACTCCTTCGTAGTACCCGTATACCCCCGCCCGGTACTCCGGGGCAGTACCCGCATACCCCTGCCCGGTACTCCGGGGCAGTACCCGTATACCCCCGCCCGGTACCCCGGGGTAGTACCCGTGTACCCCCGTCAGTACTCCGGGGCAGTACCGGTACCCCCGCCCGGTACTCCGGGGTACTACCCGTAACCCCCACCTGTACTCCTTCCTTGGTAGTACCCGTATACCCCCGCCCGGTACTCCGGGGCAGTACCCGCATACCCCCGCCCGGTACTCCGGGGCAGTACCGGTACCCCCGCCCAGTACTCCGGGGTGCTACCCGTAACCCCCACCTGTACTCCTTGGTAGTACCCGTATACCCCCGCCCGGTACTCCGGGGCAGTACCCGCATACCCCCGCCCGGTACTCCGGGGCAGTACCGGTACCCCCGCCCGGTACTCCGGGGTGCTACCCGTAACCCCCACCTGTACTCCTTCCTTGGTAGTACCCGTATACCCCCGCCCGGTACTCCGGGGCAGTACCCGCATACCCCCGCCCGGTACTCCGGGGAAGTACCCATATACCTCCACCCGGTACTCCGGGGCAGTACCCGCATACCCCCGCCCGGTACTCTGGGGCAGTACCCGTATGCCCCCGCCCGGTACTCCGGGGTACTACCCGTAACCCCCACCTGTGCTCCTTCGTAGTACCCGTATACCCCCGTCCTGTACTCCGGGGTAGTACCCGTATACCGCCGCCCGGTACCCCGGGGTAGTACCCGTGTACCCCCGTCAGTACTCCGGGGCAGTACCGGTACCCCCGCCCGGTACGCCGGGGGAAAAACTGCTGTCCCTACGGGCGCGCGAGTTTAGACCCAGCCTTCCTACCCGACCCTCCGCCTTACGCCCGGTGTCCCCAGGCGACGTTCCGGGATAGAACCCGTTCCCCCACCAGTACTCTGGGCCCGTGGCGGAACCCTTTGTGATGCGCCGGAGTTCTACCTGCTGTCCCTACGGGCACGCGGCGATGGATCCCGGCCCCCCATCCTGACCCTCCAGGGTAGGCCCGGCCACCCTACCTGACCCTCTGGGGTCAGCCCGGTGTCCCTACCCGACGCTCCGGGGTAGGCCTGGCGCCCCTACCTCATCCTCCGGGGTAGTACCCGTACCCCTACCGGTGCTCCGGGGTACACCTGCTGTCCCTACAGGCGCTCCGGGGTAGGCCCGGCCACCCTACCTGACCCTCTGGGGTCAGCCCGGTGTCCCTACCCGACGCTCCGGGGTACGCCTGGCGCCCCTACCTCATGCTCCGGGGTAGTACCGGTACCCCTACCGGTGCTCCGGGGTACACCTGCTGTCCCTACAGGCGCTCCGGGGTAGGCCCGGCCACCCTACCTGACCCTCCGGGGTCAGCCCGGTGTCCCTACCCGACGCTCCGGGGTAGGCCTGGCGCCCCTACCTCATCCTCCGGGGTAGTGCCGGTACCCCTGCCGGTGCTCCGGGGTACACCTGCGGTCCCTACAGGCGCTCCGGGGTAGGCCCGGCCACCCTACCTGACCCTCCGGGGTCAGCCCGGTATCCCTACCCGACGCTCCGGGGTAGGCCTGGCGCCCCTACCTCATCCTCCGGGGTAGTACCCGTACCCCTACCGGTGCTCCGGGATACACCTGCGGTCCCTACAGGCGCTCCGGGGTAGGCCCGGCCACCCTACCTGACCCTCTGGGGTCAGCCCGGTGTCCCTACCCGACGCTCCGGGGTACGCCTGGCGCCCCTACCTCATGCTCCGGGGTAGTGCCGGTACCCCTGCCGGTGCTCCGGGGTACACCTGCGGTCCCTACAGGCGCTCCGGGGTAGGCCCGGCCACCCTACCTGACCCTCCGGGGTCAGCCCGGTATCCCTACCCGACGCTCCGGGGTAGGCCTGGCGCCCCTACCTCATCCTCCGGGGTAGTGCCGGTACCCCTGCCGGTGCTCCGGGGTACACCTGCGGTCCCTACAGGCGCTCCGGGGTAGGCCCGGCCACCCTACCTGACCCTCCGGGGTCAGCCCGGTGTCCCTACCCGACGCTCCGGGGTAGGCCTGGCGCCCCTACCTCATCCTCCGGGGTAGTGCCGGTACCCCTGCCGGTGCTCCGGGATACCCCTGCGGTCCCTACAGGCGCTCCGGGGTAGGCCCGGCCACCCTACCTGACCCTCTGGGGTCAGCCCGGTGTCCCTACCCGACGCTCCGGGGTAGGCCTGGCGCCCCTACCTCATCCTCCGGGGTAGTGCCGGTACCCCTGCCGGTGCTCCGGGGTACACCTGCGGTCCCTACAGGCGCTCCGGGGTAGGCCCGGCCACCCTACCTGACCCTCCGGGGTCAGCCCGGTATCCCTACCCGACGCTCCGGGGTAGGCCTGGCGCCCCTACCTCATCCTCCGGGGTAGTGCCGGTACCCCTGCCGGTGCTCCGGGGTACACCTGCGGTCCCTACAGGCGCTCCGGGGTAGGCCCGGCCACCCTACCTGACCCTCTGGGGTCAGCCCGGTGTCCCTACCCGACGCTCCGGGGTAGGCCTGGCGCCCCTACCTCATCCTCCGGGGTAGTGCCGGTACCCCTGCCGGTGCTCCGGGGTACACCTGCGGTCCCTACAGGCGCTCCGGGGTAGGCCCGGCCACCCTACCTGACCCTCCGGGGTCAGCCCGGTGTCCCTACCCGACGCTCCGGGGTAGGCCTGGCGCCCCTACCTCATCCTCCGGGGTAGTGCCGGTACCCCTACCGGTGCTCCGGGATACCCCTGCGGTCCCTACAGGCGCTCCGGGGTAGGCCCGGCCACCCTACCTGACCCTCCGGGGTCAGCCCGGTGTCCCTACCCGACGCTCCGGGGTAGGCCTGGCGCCCCTACCTCATCCTCCGGGGTAGTGCCGGTACCCCTGCCGGTGCTCCGGGGTACACCTGCGGTCCCTACAGGCGCTCCGGGGTAGGCCCGGCCACCCTACCTGACCCTCCGGGGTCAGCCCGGTATCCCTACCCGACGCTCCGGGGTAGGCCTGGCGCCCCTACCTCATCCTCCGGGGTAGTGCCGGTACCCCTGCCGGTGCTCCGGGGTACACCTGCGGTCCCTACAGGCGCTCCGGGGTAGGCCCGGCCACCCTACCTGACCCTCCGGGGTCAGCCCGGTGTCCCTACCCGACGCTCCGGGGTAGGCCTGGCGCCCCTACCTCATCCTCCGGGGTAGTGCCGGTACCCCTGCCGGTGCTCCGGGGTACACCTGCGGTCCCTACAGGCGCTCCGGGGTAGGCCCGGCCACCCTACCTGACCCTCCGGGGTCAGCCCGGTATCCCTACCCGACGCTCCGGGGTAGGCCTGGCGCCCCTACCTCATCCTCCGGGGTAGTGCCGGTACCCCTGCCGGTGCTCCGGGGTACACCTGCGGTCCCTACAGGCGCTCCGGGATAGGCCCGGCCACCCTACCTGACCCTCCGGGGTCAGCCCGGTATCCCTACCCGACGCTCCGGGGTAGGCCTGGCGCCCCTACCTCATCCTCCGGGGTAGTGCCGGTACCCCTGCCGGTGCTCCGGGGTACACCTGCGGTCCCTACAGGCGCTCCGGGGTAGGCCCGGCCACCCTACCTGACCCTCCGGGGTCAGCCCGGTATCCCTACCCGACGCTCCGGGGTAGGCCTGGCGCCCCTACCTCATCCTCCGGGGTAGTGCCGGTACCCCTGCCGGTGCTCCGGGGTACACCTGCGGTCCCTACAGGCGCTCCGGGGTAGGCCCGGCCACCCTACCTGACCCTCTGGGGTCAGCCCGGTGTCCCTACCCGACGCTCCGGGGTAGGCCTGGCGCCCCTACCTCATCCTCCGGGGTAGTGCCGGTACCCCTGCCGGTGCTCCGGGGTACACCTGCGGTCCCTACAGGCGCTCCGGGGTAGGCCCGGCCACCCTACCTGACCCTCTGGGGTCAGCCCGGTGTCCCTACCCGACGCTCCGGGGTAGGCCTGGCGCCCCTACCTCATCCTCCGGGGTAGTGCCGGTACCCCTACCGGTGCTCCGGGGTACACCTGCGGTCCCTACAGGCGCTCCGGGGTAGGCCCGGCCACCCTACCTGACTTTCTGGGGGTCAGCCCGGTATCCCTACCTGATGCTCCGGGGTAGTCCTGGCCTCCTTACCTGTGTCTCCGGGTAAACCTGGCCACGCTGCAGGGTCGGCCTGCACTCCCTGGCCGCACTACGGGCCGGTCCTGATTAGTGTATTAAGACCGCTCCGCGATTCCACTTTCTTAAAATTTATTGTGTCTGACAGCTTGTCTTTTACCGCGCACGCAGGCAGGCAGGCAGGCAGGCAGGCACGCGTCAAAAACGTGAGAGCAAAGCGTTACCCGCAGTCGGAGTACTTTATCGGTAACGACTTCTTCGGGAAGAGGCGCCGACGCTGCTCTCTCGTCTCTGTACGAGTCGGTGGCCGTCCGGGTACCGCGTGGCACCGTTGGCGTGGGATCCGCTCCTAAACGAATACAGAAGAATCGATACGCTATGAATCGTCATCGATTGAAGTTATTAACAGTTGACGAGCGATGCTGGATTGTATCGTTTATGGAGCGTCACCTACCGACTGATTTAGCGCTACGCGGTAATACGCTTTCTGGCAGTTCCTTAAATAACAAAACTCATTCGTTCACGCACGCTAGGTGTGCATCCCTTCGTTAATAGCCGGAGAAGGAATACGTACGTACGTACGTACGTACCTACCAGCGGATCGTCACGGATTGAATATGACTCGATTAGTAGTCACCAGTATTATAAATTACCGACTCCTAAAGTTTGATTGCGGCACTCCTTTAGGACCTTGCGACGCTCTTGGTTAACGTTAGCGTTCTCCGGCCCCTGCGTTATCGCGCATTAACTGTTCATTGGCCTCCGAGGGACGGCGGTCTCGCAGGCCTCTGAAGAAAGCCAGTCGGCTGCCTGACAAGCGGTCCCTGTGGCCGAGGCCGACTTAGCCGAGCATCCTCGGAGACGACGAGCTCGCGTGGCCGCCGTGCCGGCTGACCGGCCCGCCCCGGGGCCGTTTCCCCCCCGCTCCCCGTCGCCGAAGGAGCGCGCCCCCCGCCACCGCCTAAGGCCGCTGGGACCTTCCTCACCGCTCGAACGCATCCCGCCGGCGACGGAGCCGCTGATGCCCCTCTGTCGGAAGCGCGGCGCGCCTCTCCGGCAGCCCTGGCTGGGGCCCTGGAGCCCCAGGTCTCTGCCCAGGCCGAGGCACGCGGCTGCTGCTTTGCCAGGGACGGGTCCGACCGGGAGCCGAGCGCATCGCCCGTAGGCAGGCACGGGCGCAGGCCGGACGTCGAAGCGGCCGACCACCCGGGCTGTAACAGAGAAAGCGGCGTTAGCGACACCGTTACAAATCTTTCTCATTTCCACCTGCGTGCGCGCCCGCACCCCGCCAAAACAGGCCCCCGGCCCGAACGCCCACCGCCTGCTGCTGCAGCCGCTCACCCGCCCTTAGACACACGCACGCGCACGCACGCACTGCCCCCCCCCCATTCGAGTCCCCGCCCCAAACACCTCCCGCCCGCCACCGCACCCACTCGCACGGGGCTACACACGTGCGCACCCCCCCCCCCCGCAACCGGCCCCCCCCAGCCCAAACCCTCCACCCGCTGCCCCGCTCACAGTCGTGCGCTCAAAACGCACACGCGCGCAGCCCCCCCCCCCCCCCCGCCCGAAACAGGGCCCCGGGCCGACACCCCCCACCCCCGTCACCCCGGGCCCGCCGCTGCACGCACACACACACCGCCCCCCCGCCCTCCCGCCACGCAGTTCGCGCCGAGCCTGGCTGCCCCTGCTCCCCCCTTCCGCCACCAGGCTTGCCGCCCCCGGTGGTGGAAGGCGGGAGACTTTAGGACCCTGCGGCGTCCCTGCCGGCTCCGTGCCCGGGCGGGAGAGGGGAGCCCCCCCGGTGCCCTGCCGTCTCTAAACCCCAGCTGCCGAGTCCCTATCCTGCCGCACCCGTGGCCCCGCTCCCGCCTTTCTTTCTCAGCCAGCCACGCACTCGCCCTGCTCCACTCCCGCCCGCCGCCGCCGCGGGGGGAAAACTAAAGGACCGGGGGGGTGGGACGGGGACGGGGACGGGGACGGGGACGGGGGAGAGAAGTAAAAAAAATAAAACTCCAACCGATCCAAACAGAAGCCTTCTCCGAAAAGACACACCGTCCCCCCTCGCCAGCCTGCCTCTGCGCCAGGCTCCCCGCCTGCTCGCCAGCCGCTCTCGCCCTGCTGCACTCCTGCCCGCCCTCGCCGCGGGGGGAAAACTAAACGACCGGGGGGGACGGGACGGGGACGGGGACGGGGACGGGGACGGGGGAGAGAAGTAAAAAAAATAAAACTCCAACCGATCCAAACAGAAGCCTTCTCCGAAAAGACACACCGTCCCCCCTCGCCAGCCTGCCTCTGCGCCAGGCTCCCCGCCTGCTCGCCCTGCTCCACTCCTGCCCGCCCCCGCCGCGGGGGGAAAACTAAACGACCGGGGGGGGGGGGGGACGGGGACGGGGACGGGGACGGGGGAGAGAAGTAAAAAAAATAAAACTCCAACCGATCCAAACAGAAGCCTTCTCCGAAAAGACACACCGTCCCCCCTCGCCAGCCTGCCTCTGCGCCAGGCTCCCCGCCTGCTCGCCAGCCGCTCTCGCCCTGCTCCATTCCTGCCCGCCCCCGCCGCGGGGGGAAAACTAAACGACCGGGGGGGGGGGGACGGGGACGGGGACGGGGACGGGGGAGAGAAGTAAAAAAAATAAAACTCCAACCGATCCAAACAGAAGCCTTCTCCGAAAAGACACACCGTCCCCCCTCGCCAGCCTGCCTCTGCGCCAGGCTCCCCGCCTGCTCGCCAGCCGCTCTCGCCCTGCTCCACTCCTGCCCGCCCCCGCCGCGGGGGGAAAACTAAACGACCGGGGGGGGGGGGACGGGGACGGGGACGGGGACGGGGACGGGGACGGGGGAGAGAAGTAAAAAAAATAAAACTCCAACCGATCCAAACAGAAGCCTTCTCCGAAAAGACACACCGTCCCCCCTCGCCAGCCTACCTCTGCGCCAGGCTCCCCGCCTGCTCGCCAGCCGCTCTCGCCCCCCCTCTTTTCTAGCCTCCTTTCCCCGCCGCTGCTGCCGCCGCGACTGAGCAGCAGACCGTTGCCGTGGCGGGAAACACCACAGTTTCCGGGGGCCCCGTTGCCGGGCTGCAGACCACCCCACCCAGCCACCCGCCCCCCAACCCCCCGTCTCCAGGGCGCCGGAAAGTCTGTGATCGGGTGGGGCCGGGGGAGGGGGGGGGGGGGGGGCTGCACCTACTGGCCTGCAGGTCCGGGACTGCAGCGCGGGGAGGGAGGGGGAGCACACCGGTGCAGGGGTGCGTGTAGCTGTGTGTGCCTGCGTCGCGTTCTGTGTGTGTGTGTGTGTGTGTGTGCGCGCGCCTCTGAGCGCGCGTGTGTCACCGGGGGGGGGGGGGGGTGGCAGTGCCTGCAGGATCGCAGATATGTATTTTAAAG
The DNA here is from genome assembly GCF_964188355.1 of Buteo buteo. NCBI lineage: Eukaryota > Metazoa > Chordata > Aves > Accipitriformes > Accipitridae > Buteo > Buteo buteo. The sequence continues at coordinate 106,449 of NW_027439349.1, forward strand.
TATTTATTTTATTAAAAAAAGGAAAACGTCAAAAAAACACCAAAAAAAACCAGGCGGGGGGGGGGGGGAGAAAAATTAAAAACAACCCCCCAAAAAAAGCCCAAGACCGCAAAAACCAAAACCAAAAGTCGGCGAGCACCCAGCAGCGCCGGGACCCGAACCTGAACCTGGCAAGGGGCTACCAGTCCTGAAGGCACCCAGTGAACAGCGAACTCGCGCCGGGGAGCCGGGCAGTTTGTGCCGGGGGCTGCCACCTCTGCCCGGACCCCGCCGACAGAATATGGTTGGGGGGGGGGGGGGGCAGCAGCGGAGCAGAGGGGCTGGCTGGTGTGGTGAAGCTGGCAAGTGCCTGGCAGCCACCGGCTCGGAATAGGTGCGTGCACGTGCATGAGAACGACGAGGGTGGGGGGGGGGGTGTGTGTGTGTCAGGAAACAAAAATTATTTTGAAAACTGGTTGTCGTTAATATTGTATTAATATTTCCCGCCGGAATCAATAAAGGTGAAATAACTCTTGCATCAGACAGTACGTTTAAACGTGCTCCCTTGGTGTAGAAGTGGTTCAAACTCGGGAAGGGGAGGGGGAAAGAAATGCCGTCCGGGAGAACCGGGAGAGGGTGGCCCTTTTAATCAGATTTGCTAAAATCTCAAAAGAAAGAAAAAAAAAAAAAAAAACGAAAAAAACGAACCAAAAACAGGCGCACCTGCCCCCCCCGCCCCCCCCCGCCCAAGGGGCACCGAACGGCTGCCAGGTCTACCCGGCTCCGCGGGCGGCCGCCAGGTCTACCCGGCTCCGGAGGCCGGCGCGGCCGCCGGCGGCGCCCGGAGGACGCGGGGTGTCGCTGCCGCAGCGGCCGGTGAAAAGGGCCGCCAGGTCTACCCGGCTCCGCGGGCGGCCGCCAGGTCTACCCGGCTCCGGAGGCCGGCGCGGCCGCCGGCGGCGCCCGGAGGACGCGGGGTGTCGCTGCCGCAGCGGCCGGTGAAAAGGGCCGCCAGGTCTACCCGGCTCCGCGGGCGGCCGCCAGGTCTACCCGGCTCCGGAGGCCGGCGCGGCCGCCGGCGGCGCCCGGAGGACGCGGGGTGTCGCTGCCGCAGCGGCCGGTGAAAAGGGCCGCCAGGTCTACCCGGCTCCGCGGGCGGCCGCCAGGTCTACCCGGCTCCGGAGGCCGGCGCGGCCGCCGGCGGCGCCCGGAGGACGCGGGGTGTCGCTGCCGCAGCGGCCGGTGAAAAGAGCCGCCAGGTCTACCCGGCTCCGCGGGCGGCCGCCAGGTCTACCCGGCTCCGGAGGCCGGCGCGGCCGCCGGCGGCGCCCGGAGGACGCGGGGTGTCGCTGCCGCAGCGGCCGGTGAAAAGAGCCGCCAGGTCTACCCGGCTCCGCGGGCGGCCGCCAGGTCTACCCGGCTCCGGAGGCCGGCGCGGCCGCCGGCGGCGCCCGGAGGACGCGGGGTGTCGCTGCCGCAGCGGCCGGTGAAAAGAGCCGCCAGGTCTACCCGGCTCCGGCGGGACTTAGCCGCATTTCGGGGGCGGGGAGGTAGACCTGATAGCCCCGCCACTTTCTCGGAGCTGGCCAAGGGGTCGCTGTTTTTCGCTGCCTCCAGTTACGTCATCGTAAAAGTCGGTGTCATTGGCGGGTCTCCCCGGTGGGCAGGGACGGCACTCTTGGAGCCGGCCGGGGGCGGGGACGTGATCTCCCGTACTATAGGAGGTAGTGGTGACTCGTGCACGGAGCAGCGCTAGTGAGCGGCTGCAAGGCTTACGGCTCAGCCGGCGAAGTGGAGCGCTGGGCGGCCGTTGTGGTGGTGGTTTTGCCTGGTGGTTCGGCTCGTTTTCTGTCTGTTCGGCCAGTTGGTCTCTCCCGGTGTTTTCCAAGTAAGCCAGCCGGGCGCCTGCGAGGGTCTGGCAGGCTGGCGGTGGCTGTTGACCCGAGTGGTGCGAGAGGTGCAAAGGTGGATTCCGCAGGGCATAGCCCGGTGGCCGGCGGCGGCCACCGGCACTCGAACGCTGGAAGACCGGGTGGAGCCGAGCCTGCCTCGGCTTTCCCCCGGCCCCGGAGGGCCCGATGATGGCAAAGGTGGAGCGCTGGTATATGCGAGGGCAGCTGCCCGTGAGCATCCAGCCCGCCGCGGCTGCCGCCGCCTCCTGAGGGCCTGGTGATGGGCGGGCGAGGTGGCGGCACCTCGTCCTTTGACTCTGGCCTTAAGCTGGAGCGGGCAGAGCGGCAGCCGGTCCCGGTGGCTGGCAGCCGGATGCAGACGGCTGGGGGTTCTCGTGCGTGCCGCAGCTTCCCCCCAGCCCCCGAGGGCCCGATGATGGCACAGGTGAGAGGCTGCAGCGCCTCGTCCTGTTTTTGCCGGCATGAGCCACGCGTGGGCGGCCTGTGGTGTCCGGCCTGCCCCGGCTTGCCTGGTTGCAGGAGGGCTCGGTGGAAAGGTCTGCAGCGCTCTACCGGGTTTAGAGGTGGCGGCACCTCATCGCGTTTTCTCCGGCCTTAAGCTGGAGCCCATGCACGAATTGGGCAGAGTGCAAGCGGCAGCCGGTCCCGGTGGCTGGCAGCCGGATGCAGACGGCTGGGGGTTCTCGTGCGTGCCGCAGCTTCCCCCCAGCCCCCGAGGGCCCGATGATGGCACAGGTGAGAGGCCGCAGCGCCTCGTCCTGTTTCTGCCGGCATGAGCCACGCGTGGGCGGCCTGTGGTGTCCGGCCTGCCCCGGCTTGCCTGGTTGCAGGAGGGCTCGGTGGAAAGGTCTGCAGCGCTGTACCGGGTTAGAGGTGGCGGCACCTCATCGCGTTTTCTCCGGCCTTAAGCTGGAGCCCATGCACGAATTGGGCAGAGTGCAAGCGGCAGCCGGTCCCGGTGGCTGGCAGCCGGATGCAGACGGCTGGGGGTTCTCGTGCGTGCCGCAGCTTCCCCCCAGCCCCCGAGGGCCCGATGATGGCACAGGTGAGAGGCCGCAGCGCCTCGTCCTGTTTCTGCCGGCATGAGCCACGCGTGGGCGGCCTGTGGTGTCCGGCCTGCCCCGGCTTGCCTGGTTGCAGGAGGGCTCGGTGGAAAGGTCTGCAGCGCTGTACCGGGTTAGAGGTGGCGGCACCTCATCGCGTTTTCTCCGGCCTTAAGCTGGAGCCCGCGAAGCGGGAAGAAAAGTGCGGCTGTACCTGGTGGCTGGCAAGTCGAACGCAGGCGGCTGGGGTTGTCTCGCTTCTGTGGCATTCCCCCAGGCCCCGAACACCCGTGCGCGGCATGGGTCCAGGTGCCTTTTTTTTCCCCGACGGCAAGCGGTTGCCTGTGGGGCGGGCAAAGACCGGCAGCCGGTGGCGGTTGCCGGCACTCGAACGCTGGAGGAGCTGGGGGAGTTGAGCCTGCTGTGGCCATCCCCCGGTCCCGTTACCTTCCTCAAGGGAATCGTTGTCTGGAGCCGGGTGGCCCGTGGCACCTCCCGCTCCACGATTTGACTGATCCAGACCCACAGGCAGCGCCCGCTGAGGCGTCCTCGGGTGCGTCGGAGAGCCTCCACGGCGGGCCGGCTCTGCCGGTGTTCAGGCCGTTGGAGCACCTCTC
>NW_027439349.1:122500-135000 GCF_964188355.1 Buteo buteo
GCCTCCCCTTGCCGGCCCAAGGGGTAGACCTGGCCGCCCCTTGCCGGCCCAAGTGGTAGACCTGGCCGCCCCTTGCCGGCCCAAGGGGTAGACCTGGCCGCCCCTTGCCGGCCCAAGGGGTAGACCTGGCCGCCCCTTGCCGGCCCAAGGGGTAGACCTGGCCGCCCCTTGCCGGCCCAAGGGGTAGACCTGGCCGCCCCTTGCCGGCCCAAGGGGTAGACCTGGCCGCCCCTTGCCGGCCCAAGGGGTAGACCTGGCCGCCCCTTGCCGGCCCAAGGGGTAGACCTGGCCTCCCCTTGCCGGCCCAAGGGGTAGACCTGGCCGCCCCTTGCCGGCCCAAGGGGTAGACCTGGCCGCCCCTTGCCGGCCCAAGGGGTAGACCTGGCCGCCCCTTGCCGGCCCAAGGGGTAGACCTGGCCGCCCCTTGCCGGCCCAAGGGGTAGACCTGGCCGCCCCTTGCCGGCCCAAGGGGTAGACCTGGCCTCCCCTTGCCGGCCCAAGGGGTAGACCTGGCCGCCCCTTGCCGGCCCAAGGGGTAGACCTGGCCGCCCCTTGCCGGCCCAAGGGGTAGACCTGGCCGCCCCTTGCCGGCCCAAGGGGTAGACCTGGCCGCCTTACCTGACCGTCCAGAGCAGTCCTGGCATCCCTACCTGATGCTCCAGACTTAGCTTGGCGTCCCATGCCGACACTCCGGGGTAGTACCATTACCCCTACCCGGCAGCCAGGGGTAGTACCCGTAACCCTCATTGGTACTCCGGGGTAGTACCAGTACCCCCACCCGGCAGCCAGGGGTAGTACCCGTAACCCCCACCTGTACTCCTTGGTAGTACCCGTATACCCCCGCCCGATACTCCGGGGCAGTACCCGCATACCCCCGCCCGGTACTCCGGGGCAGTACCCGCATACCCCCGCCCGGTACTCCGGGGAAGTACCCATATACCCCCGCCCGGTACTCCGGGGCAGTACCCGCATACCCCCGCCCGGTACTCCAGGGCAGTACCCGCATACCCCCGCCCGGTACTCCGGGGAAGTACCCATATACCTCCACCCGGTACTCCGGGGCAGTACCCGCATACCCCCGCCCGGTACTCCGGGGCAGCACCCCTATGCCCCCGCCCGGTACTCCGGGGCAGTACCCGTATGCCCCCGCCCGGTACTCCGGGGCAGTACCAGTACCCCCGCCCGGTACTCCGGGGTACTACCCGTAACACCCACCTGTACTCCTTCGTAGTACCCGTATACCCCCGCCCGGTACTCCGGGGCAGTACCCGCATACCCCTGCCCGGTACTCCGGGGCAGTACCCGTATACCCCCGCCCGGTACCCCGGGGTAGTACCCGTGTACCCCCGTCAGTACTCCGGGGCAGTACCGGTACCCCCGCCCGGTACTCCGGGGTACTACCCGTAACCCCCACCTGTACTCCTTCCTTGGTAGTACCCGTATACCCCCGCCCGGTACTCCGGGGCAGTACCCGCATACCCCCGCCCGGTACTCCGGGGCAGTACCGGTACCCCCGCCCAGTACTCCGGGGTGCTACCCGTAACCCCCACCTGTACTCCTTGGTAGTACCCGTATACCCCCGCCCGGTACTCCGGGGCAGTACCCGCATACCCCCGCCCGGTACTCCGGGGCAGTACCGGTACCCCCGCCCGGTACTCCGGGGTGCTACCCGTAACCCCCACCTGTACTCCTTCCTTGGTAGTACCCGTATACCCCCGCCCGGTACTCCGGGGCAGTACCCGCATACCCCCGCCCGGTACTCCGGGGAAGTACCCATATACCTCCACCCGGTACTCCGGGGCAGTACCCGCATACCCCCGCCCGGTACTCTGGGGCAGTACCCGTATGCCCCCGCCCGGTACTCCGGGGTACTACCCGTAACCCCCACCTGTGCTCCTTCGTAGTACCCGTATACCCCCGTCCTGTACTCCGGGGTAGTACCCGTATACCGCCGCCCGGTACCCCGGGGTAGTACCCGTGTACCCCCGTCAGTACTCCGGGGCAGTACCGGTACCCCCGCCCGGTACGCCGGGGGAAAAACTGCTGTCCCTACGGGCGCGCGAGTTTAGACCCAGCCTTCCTACCCGACCCTCCGCCTTACGCCCGGTGTCCCCAGGCGACGTTCCGGGATAGAACCCGTTCCCCCACCAGTACTCTGGGCCCGTGGCGGAACCCTTTGTGATGCGCCGGAGTTCTACCTGCTGTCCCTACGGGCACGCGGCGATGGATCCCGGCCCCCCATCCTGACCCTCCAGGGTAGGCCCGGCCACCCTACCTGACCCTCTGGGGTCAGCCCGGTGTCCCTACCCGACGCTCCGGGGTAGGCCTGGCGCCCCTACCTCATCCTCCGGGGTAGTACCCGTACCCCTACCGGTGCTCCGGGGTACACCTGCTGTCCCTACAGGCGCTCCGGGGTAGGCCCGGCCACCCTACCTGACCCTCTGGGGTCAGCCCGGTGTCCCTACCCGACGCTCCGGGGTACGCCTGGCGCCCCTACCTCATGCTCCGGGGTAGTACCGGTACCCCTACCGGTGCTCCGGGGTACACCTGCTGTCCCTACAGGCGCTCCGGGGTAGGCCCGGCCACCCTACCTGACCCTCCGGGGTCAGCCCGGTGTCCCTACCCGACGCTCCGGGGTAGGCCTGGCGCCCCTACCTCATCCTCCGGGGTAGTGCCGGTACCCCTGCCGGTGCTCCGGGGTACACCTGCGGTCCCTACAGGCGCTCCGGGGTAGGCCCGGCCACCCTACCTGACCCTCCGGGGTCAGCCCGGTATCCCTACCCGACGCTCCGGGGTAGGCCTGGCGCCCCTACCTCATCCTCCGGGGTAGTACCCGTACCCCTACCGGTGCTCCGGGATACACCTGCGGTCCCTACAGGCGCTCCGGGGTAGGCCCGGCCACCCTACCTGACCCTCTGGGGTCAGCCCGGTGTCCCTACCCGACGCTCCGGGGTACGCCTGGCGCCCCTACCTCATGCTCCGGGGTAGTGCCGGTACCCCTGCCGGTGCTCCGGGGTACACCTGCGGTCCCTACAGGCGCTCCGGGGTAGGCCCGGCCACCCTACCTGACCCTCCGGGGTCAGCCCGGTATCCCTACCCGACGCTCCGGGGTAGGCCTGGCGCCCCTACCTCATCCTCCGGGGTAGTGCCGGTACCCCTGCCGGTGCTCCGGGGTACACCTGCGGTCCCTACAGGCGCTCCGGGGTAGGCCCGGCCACCCTACCTGACCCTCCGGGGTCAGCCCGGTGTCCCTACCCGACGCTCCGGGGTAGGCCTGGCGCCCCTACCTCATCCTCCGGGGTAGTGCCGGTACCCCTGCCGGTGCTCCGGGATACCCCTGCGGTCCCTACAGGCGCTCCGGGGTAGGCCCGGCCACCCTACCTGACCCTCTGGGGTCAGCCCGGTGTCCCTACCCGACGCTCCGGGGTAGGCCTGGCGCCCCTACCTCATCCTCCGGGGTAGTGCCGGTACCCCTGCCGGTGCTCCGGGGTACACCTGCGGTCCCTACAGGCGCTCCGGGGTAGGCCCGGCCACCCTACCTGACCCTCCGGGGTCAGCCCGGTATCCCTACCCGACGCTCCGGGGTAGGCCTGGCGCCCCTACCTCATCCTCCGGGGTAGTGCCGGTACCCCTGCCGGTGCTCCGGGGTACACCTGCGGTCCCTACAGGCGCTCCGGGGTAGGCCCGGCCACCCTACCTGACCCTCTGGGGTCAGCCCGGTGTCCCTACCCGACGCTCCGGGGTAGGCCTGGCGCCCCTACCTCATCCTCCGGGGTAGTGCCGGTACCCCTGCCGGTGCTCCGGGGTACACCTGCGGTCCCTACAGGCGCTCCGGGGTAGGCCCGGCCACCCTACCTGACCCTCCGGGGTCAGCCCGGTGTCCCTACCCGACGCTCCGGGGTAGGCCTGGCGCCCCTACCTCATCCTCCGGGGTAGTGCCGGTACCCCTACCGGTGCTCCGGGATACCCCTGCGGTCCCTACAGGCGCTCCGGGGTAGGCCCGGCCACCCTACCTGACCCTCCGGGGTCAGCCCGGTGTCCCTACCCGACGCTCCGGGGTAGGCCTGGCGCCCCTACCTCATCCTCCGGGGTAGTGCCGGTACCCCTGCCGGTGCTCCGGGGTACACCTGCGGTCCCTACAGGCGCTCCGGGGTAGGCCCGGCCACCCTACCTGACCCTCCGGGGTCAGCCCGGTATCCCTACCCGACGCTCCGGGGTAGGCCTGGCGCCCCTACCTCATCCTCCGGGGTAGTGCCGGTACCCCTGCCGGTGCTCCGGGGTACACCTGCGGTCCCTACAGGCGCTCCGGGGTAGGCCCGGCCACCCTACCTGACCCTCCGGGGTCAGCCCGGTGTCCCTACCCGACGCTCCGGGGTAGGCCTGGCGCCCCTACCTCATCCTCCGGGGTAGTGCCGGTACCCCTGCCGGTGCTCCGGGGTACACCTGCGGTCCCTACAGGCGCTCCGGGGTAGGCCCGGCCACCCTACCTGACCCTCCGGGGTCAGCCCGGTATCCCTACCCGACGCTCCGGGGTAGGCCTGGCGCCCCTACCTCATCCTCCGGGGTAGTGCCGGTACCCCTGCCGGTGCTCCGGGGTACACCTGCGGTCCCTACAGGCGCTCCGGGATAGGCCCGGCCACCCTACCTGACCCTCCGGGGTCAGCCCGGTATCCCTACCCGACGCTCCGGGGTAGGCCTGGCGCCCCTACCTCATCCTCCGGGGTAGTGCCGGTACCCCTGCCGGTGCTCCGGGGTACACCTGCGGTCCCTACAGGCGCTCCGGGGTAGGCCCGGCCACCCTACCTGACCCTCCGGGGTCAGCCCGGTATCCCTACCCGACGCTCCGGGGTAGGCCTGGCGCCCCTACCTCATCCTCCGGGGTAGTGCCGGTACCCCTGCCGGTGCTCCGGGGTACACCTGCGGTCCCTACAGGCGCTCCGGGGTAGGCCCGGCCACCCTACCTGACCCTCTGGGGTCAGCCCGGTGTCCCTACCCGACGCTCCGGGGTAGGCCTGGCGCCCCTACCTCATCCTCCGGGGTAGTGCCGGTACCCCTGCCGGTGCTCCGGGGTACACCTGCGGTCCCTACAGGCGCTCCGGGGTAGGCCCGGCCACCCTACCTGACCCTCTGGGGTCAGCCCGGTGTCCCTACCCGACGCTCCGGGGTAGGCCTGGCGCCCCTACCTCATCCTCCGGGGTAGTGCCGGTACCCCTACCGGTGCTCCGGGGTACACCTGCGGTCCCTACAGGCGCTCCGGGGTAGGCCCGGCCACCCTACCTGACTTTCTGGGGGTCAGCCCGGTATCCCTACCTGATGCTCCGGGGTAGTCCTGGCCTCCTTACCTGTGTCTCCGGGTAAACCTGGCCACGCTGCAGGGTCGGCCTGCACTCCCTGGCCGCACTACGGGCCGGTCCTGATTAGTGTATTAAGACCGCTCCGCGATTCCACTTTCTTAAAATTTATTGTGTCTGACAGCTTGTCTTTTACCGCGCACGCAGGCAGGCAGGCAGGCAGGCAGGCACGCGTCAAAAACGTGAGAGCAAAGCGTTACCCGCAGTCGGAGTACTTTATCGGTAACGACTTCTTCGGGAAGAGGCGCCGACGCTGCTCTCTCGTCTCTGTACGAGTCGGTGGCCGTCCGGGTACCGCGTGGCACCGTTGGCGTGGGATCCGCTCCTAAACGAATACAGAAGAATCGATACGCTATGAATCGTCATCGATTGAAGTTATTAACAGTTGACGAGCGATGCTGGATTGTATCGTTTATGGAGCGTCACCTACCGACTGATTTAGCGCTACGCGGTAATACGCTTTCTGGCAGTTCCTTAAATAACAAAACTCATTCGTTCACGCACGCTAGGTGTGCATCCCTTCGTTAATAGCCGGAGAAGGAATACGTACGTACGTACGTACGTACCTACCAGCGGATCGTCACGGATTGAATATGACTCGATTAGTAGTCACCAGTATTATAAATTACCGACTCCTAAAGTTTGATTGCGGCACTCCTTTAGGACCTTGCGACGCTCTTGGTTAACGTTAGCGTTCTCCGGCCCCTGCGTTATCGCGCATTAACTGTTCATTGGCCTCCGAGGGACGGCGGTCTCGCAGGCCTCTGAAGAAAGCCAGTCGGCTGCCTGACAAGCGGTCCCTGTGGCCGAGGCCGACTTAGCCGAGCATCCTCGGAGACGACGAGCTCGCGTGGCCGCCGTGCCGGCTGACCGGCCCGCCCCGGGGCCGTTTCCCCCCCGCTCCCCGTCGCCGAAGGAGCGCGCCCCCCGCCACCGCCTAAGGCCGCTGGGACCTTCCTCACCGCTCGAACGCATCCCGCCGGCGACGGAGCCGCTGATGCCCCTCTGTCGGAAGCGCGGCGCGCCTCTCCGGCAGCCCTGGCTGGGGCCCTGGAGCCCCAGGTCTCTGCCCAGGCCGAGGCACGCGGCTGCTGCTTTGCCAGGGACGGGTCCGACCGGGAGCCGAGCGCATCGCCCGTAGGCAGGCACGGGCGCAGGCCGGACGTCGAAGCGGCCGACCACCCGGGCTGTAACAGAGAAAGCGGCGTTAGCGACACCGTTACAAATCTTTCTCATTTCCACCTGCGTGCGCGCCCGCACCCCGCCAAAACAGGCCCCCGGCCCGAACGCCCACCGCCTGCTGCTGCAGCCGCTCACCCGCCCTTAGACACACGCACGCGCACGCACGCACTGCCCCCCCCCCATTCGAGTCCCCGCCCCAAACACCTCCCGCCCGCCACCGCACCCACTCGCACGGGGCTACACACGTGCGCACCCCCCCCCCCCGCAACCGGCCCCCCCCAGCCCAAACCCTCCACCCGCTGCCCCGCTCACAGTCGTGCGCTCAAAACGCACACGCGCGCAGCCCCCCCCCCCCCCCCGCCCGAAACAGGGCCCCGGGCCGACACCCCCCACCCCCGTCACCCCGGGCCCGCCGCTGCACGCACACACACACCGCCCCCCCGCCCTCCCGCCACGCAGTTCGCGCCGAGCCTGGCTGCCCCTGCTCCCCCCTTCCGCCACCAGGCTTGCCGCCCCCGGTGGTGGAAGGCGGGAGACTTTAGGACCCTGCGGCGTCCCTGCCGGCTCCGTGCCCGGGCGGGAGAGGGGAGCCCCCCCGGTGCCCTGCCGTCTCTAAACCCCAGCTGCCGAGTCCCTATCCTGCCGCACCCGTGGCCCCGCTCCCGCCTTTCTTTCTCAGCCAGCCACGCACTCGCCCTGCTCCACTCCCGCCCGCCGCCGCCGCGGGGGGAAAACTAAAGGACCGGGGGGGTGGGACGGGGACGGGGACGGGGACGGGGACGGGGGAGAGAAGTAAAAAAAATAAAACTCCAACCGATCCAAACAGAAGCCTTCTCCGAAAAGACACACCGTCCCCCCTCGCCAGCCTGCCTCTGCGCCAGGCTCCCCGCCTGCTCGCCAGCCGCTCTCGCCCTGCTGCACTCCTGCCCGCCCTCGCCGCGGGGGGAAAACTAAACGACCGGGGGGGACGGGACGGGGACGGGGACGGGGACGGGGACGGGGGAGAGAAGTAAAAAAAATAAAACTCCAACCGATCCAAACAGAAGCCTTCTCCGAAAAGACACACCGTCCCCCCTCGCCAGCCTGCCTCTGCGCCAGGCTCCCCGCCTGCTCGCCCTGCTCCACTCCTGCCCGCCCCCGCCGCGGGGGGAAAACTAAACGACCGGGGGGGGGGGGGGACGGGGACGGGGACGGGGACGGGGGAGAGAAGTAAAAAAAATAAAACTCCAACCGATCCAAACAGAAGCCTTCTCCGAAAAGACACACCGTCCCCCCTCGCCAGCCTGCCTCTGCGCCAGGCTCCCCGCCTGCTCGCCAGCCGCTCTCGCCCTGCTCCATTCCTGCCCGCCCCCGCCGCGGGGGGAAAACTAAACGACCGGGGGGGGGGGGACGGGGACGGGGACGGGGACGGGGGAGAGAAGTAAAAAAAATAAAACTCCAACCGATCCAAACAGAAGCCTTCTCCGAAAAGACACACCGTCCCCCCTCGCCAGCCTGCCTCTGCGCCAGGCTCCCCGCCTGCTCGCCAGCCGCTCTCGCCCTGCTCCACTCCTGCCCGCCCCCGCCGCGGGGGGAAAACTAAACGACCGGGGGGGGGGGGACGGGGACGGGGACGGGGACGGGGACGGGGACGGGGGAGAGAAGTAAAAAAAATAAAACTCCAACCGATCCAAACAGAAGCCTTCTCCGAAAAGACACACCGTCCCCCCTCGCCAGCCTACCTCTGCGCCAGGCTCCCCGCCTGCTCGCCAGCCGCTCTCGCCCCCCCTCTTTTCTAGCCTCCTTTCCCCGCCGCTGCTGCCGCCGCGACTGAGCAGCAGACCGTTGCCGTGGCGGGAAACACCACAGTTTCCGGGGGCCCCGTTGCCGGGCTGCAGACCACCCCACCCAGCCACCCGCCCCCCAACCCCCCGTCTCCAGGGCGCCGGAAAGTCTGTGATCGGGTGGGGCCGGGGGAGGGGGGGGGGGGGGGGCTGCACCTACTGGCCTGCAGGTCCGGGACTGCAGCGCGGGGAGGGAGGGGGAGCACACCGGTGCAGGGGTGCGTGTAGCTGTGTGTGCCTGCGTCGCGTTCTGTGTGTGTGTGTGTGTGTGTGTGCGCGCGCCTCTGAGCGCGCGTGTGTCACCGGGGGGGGGGGGGGGTGGCAGTGCCTGCAGGATCGCAGATATGTATTTTAAAGTATTTATTTTATTAAAAAAAGGAAAACGTCAAAAAAACACCAAAAAAAACCAGGCGGGGGGGGGGGGGAGAAAAATTAAAAACAACCCCCCAAAAAAAGCCCAAGACCGCAAAAACCAAAACCAAAAGTCGGCGAGCACCCAGCAGCGCCGGGACCCGAACCTGAACCTGGCAAGGGGCTACCAGTCCTGAAGGCACCCAGTGAACAGCGAACTCGCGCCGGGGAGCCGGGCAGTTTGTGCCGGGGGCTGCCACCTCTGCCCGGACCCCGCCGACAGAATATGGTTGGGGGGGGGGGGGGGCAGCAGCGGAGCAGAGGGGCTGGCTGGTGTGGTGAAGCTGGCAAGTGCCTGGCAGCCACCGGCTCGGAATAGGTGCGTGCACGTGCATGAGAACGACGAGGGTGGGGGGGGGGGTGTGTGTGTGTCAGGAAACAAAAATTATTTTGAAAACTGGTTGTCGTTAATATTGTATTAATATTTCCCGCCGGAATCAATAAAGGTGAAATAACTCTTGCATCAGACAGTACGTTTAAACGTGCTCCCTTGGTGTAGAAGTGGTTCAAACTCGGGAAGGGGAGGGGGAAAGAAATGCCGTCCGGGAGAACCGGGAGAGGGTGGCCCTTTTAATCAGATTTGCTAAAATCTCAAAAGAAAGAAAAAAAAAAAAAAAAACGAAAAAAACGAACCAAAAACAGGCGCACCTGCCCCCCCCGCCCCCCCCCGCCCAAGGGGCACCGAACGGCTGCCAGGTCTACCCGGCTCCGCGGGCGGCCGCCAGGTCTACCCGGCTCCGGAGGCCGGCGCGGCCGCCGGCGGCGCCCGGAGGACGCGGGGTGTCGCTGCCGCAGCGGCCGGTGAAAAGGGCCGCCAGGTCTACCCGGCTCCGCGGGCGGCCGCCAGGTCTACCCGGCTCCGGAGGCCGGCGCGGCCGCCGGCGGCGCCCGGAGGACGCGGGGTGTCGCTGCCGCAGCGGCCGGTGAAAAGGGCCGCCAGGTCTACCCGGCTCCGCGGGCGGCCGCCAGGTCTACCCGGCTCCGGAGGCCGGCGCGGCCGCCGGCGGCGCCCGGAGGACGCGGGGTGTCGCTGCCGCAGCGGCCGGTGAAAAGGGCCGCCAGGTCTACCCGGCTCCGCGGGCGGCCGCCAGGTCTACCCGGCTCCGGAGGCCGGCGCGGCCGCCGGCGGCGCCCGGAGGACGCGGGGTGTCGCTGCCGCAGCGGCCGGTGAAAAGAGCCGCCAGGTCTACCCGGCTCCGCGGGCGGCCGCCAGGTCTACCCGGCTCCGGAGGCCGGCGCGGCCGCCGGCGGCGCCCGGAGGACGCGGGGTGTCGCTGCCGCAGCGGCCGGTGAAAAGAGCCGCCAGGTCTACCCGGCTCCGCGGGCGGCCGCCAGGTCTACCCGGCTCCGGAGGCCGGCGCGGCCGCCGGCGGCGCCCGGAGGACGCGGGGTGTCGCTGCCGCAGCGGCCGGTGAAAAGAGCCGCCAGGTCTACCCGGCTCCGGCGGGACTTAGCCGCATTTCGGGGGCGGGGAGGTAGACCTGATAGCCCCGCCACTTTCTCGGAGCTGGCCAAGGGGTCGCTGTTTTTCGCTGCCTCCAGTTACGTCATCGTAAAAGTCGGTGTCATTGGCGGGTCTCCCCGGTGGGCAGGGACGGCACTCTTGGAGCCGGCCGGGGGCGGGGACGTGATCTCCCGTACTATAGGAGGTAGTGGTGACTCGTGCACGGAGCAGCGCTAGTGAGCGGCTGCAAGGCTTACGGCTCAGCCGGCGAAGTGGAGCGCTGGGCGGCCGTTGTGGTGGTGGTTTTGCCTGGTGGTTCGGCTCGTTTTCTGTCTGTTCGGCCAGTTGGTCTCTCCCGGTGTTTTCCAAGTAAGCCAGCCGGGCGCCTGCGAGGGTCTGGCAGGCTGGCGGTGGCTGTTGACCCGAGTGGTGCGAGAGGTGCAAAGGTGGATTCCGCAGGGCATAGCCCGGTGGCCGGCGGCGGCCACCGGCACTCGAACGCTGGAAGACCGGGTGGAGCCGAGCCTGCCTCGGCTTTCCCCCGGCCCCGGAGGGCCCGATGATGGCAAAGGTGGAGCGCTGGTATATGCGAGGGCAGCTGCCCGTGAGCATCCAGCCCGCCGCGGCTGCCGCCGCCTCCTGAGGGCCTGGTGATGGGCGGGCGAGGTGGCGGCACCTCGTCCTTTGACTCTGGCCTTAAGCTGGAGCGGGCAGAGCGGCAGCCGGTCCCGGTGGCTGGCAGCCGGATGCAGACGGCTGGGGGTTCTCGTGCGTGCCGCAGCTTCCCCCCAGCCCCCGAGGGCCCGATGATGGCACAGGTGAGAGGCTGCAGCGCCTCGTCCTGTTTTTGCCGGCATGAGCCACGCGTGGGCGGCCTGTGGTGTCCGGCCTGCCCCGGCTTGCCTGGTTGCAGGAGGGCTCGGTGGAAAGGTCTGCAGCGCTCTACCGGGTTTAGAGGTGGCGGCACCTCATCGCGTTTTCTCCGGCCTTAAGCTGGAGCCCATGCACGAATTGGGCAGAGTGCAAGCGGCAGCCGGTCCCGGTGGCTGGCAGCCGGATGCAGACGGCTGGGGGTTCTCGTGCGTGCCGCAGCTTCCCCCCAGCCCCCGAGGGCCCGATGATGGCACAGGTGAGAGGCCGCAGCGCCTCGTCCTGTTTCTGCCGGCATGAGCCACGCGTGGGCGGCCTGTGGTGTCCGGCCTGCCCCGGCTTGCCTGGTTGCAGGAGGGCTCGGTGGAAAGGTCTGCAGCGCTGTACCGGGTTAGAGGTGGCGGCACCTCATCGCGTTTTCTCCGGCCTTAAGCTGGAGCCCATGCACGAATTGGGCAGAGTGCAAGCGGCAGCCGGTCCCGGTGGCTGGCAGCCGGATGCAGACGGCTGGGGGTTCTCGTGCGTGCCGCAGCTTCCCCCCAGCCCCCGAGGGCCCGATGATGGCACAGGTGAGAGGCCGCAGCGCCTCGTCCTGTTTCTGCCGGCATGAGCCACGCGTGGGCGGCCTGTGGTGTCCGGCCTGCCCCGGCTTGCCTGGTTGCAGGAGGGCTCGGTGGAAAGGTCTGCAGCGCTGTACCGGGTTAGAGGTGGCGGCACCTCATCGCGTTTTCTCCGGCCTTAAGCTGGAGCCCGCGAAGCGGGAAGAAAAGTGCGGCTGTACCTGGTGGCTGGCAAGTCGAACGCAGGCGGCTGGGGTTGTCTCGCTTCTGTGGCATTCCCCCAGGCCCCGAACACCCGTGCGCGGCATGGGTCCAGGTGCCTTTTTTTTCCCCGACGGCAAGCGGTTGCCTGTGGGGCGGGCAAAGACCGGCAGCCGGTGGCGGTTGCCGGCACTCGAACGCTGGAGGAGCTGGGGGAGTTGAGCCTGCTGTGGCCATCCCCCGGTCCCGTTACCTTCCTCAAGGGAATCGTTGTCTGGAGCCGGGTGGCCCGTGGCACCTCCCGCTCCACGATTTGACTGATCCAGACCCACAGGCAGCGCCCGCTGAGGCGTCCTCGGGTGCGTCGGAGAGCCTCCACGGCGGGCCGGCTCTGCCGGTGTTCAGGCCGTTGGAGCACCTCTCGCAGGCGTTGCCCTCACTCGCACGCAGAGCCCCCGCACCTGCCGTCCGCCCCCGGTTGGCGACGGGTGCGAGTGGCCGTCGCTGTCCCAGGACTCGTGGCCGTGGGGCCTCCGCTCCTTCCTCCGTTCCCTTCCCTTACTGATCGATGAGGCGTTTAGGGCGCGTCGGAGGGGCTTCCCGGCGGGCCGGCTCTGCCGGTGTTCAGGCCGGCGTTGCACCTCTCCGCAGACGTTGC
>NW_027439349.1:140000-142233 GCF_964188355.1 Buteo buteo
CGCGCTGCGCTCCGTTCCCCCCCTCGCCCTGGCGAGCGCTCGGCGGTCTCCCGCCACTGGCTGCTGGCAAGGGCGGCACCCCGGCTGAGCGGCGGCGGCGCCGCTCGGCCTGTCGGTCGGCCGGAGGGCGCCCGGTGCCGGCCGCGGCTGTCCCGTCCCGGGCCCTGCCCGCCGCTTCCCCGTCGCGCTTCCCGGCCGCGCCGGGCAGGTGGGCGGGGGCGGGCGGGGGCACCCCACGCGCGGTCTCCGCGTGGAAACGGGGAGAGCGGGCGCTGTCCCCGGCTTAGCGCCGTCCGCCTTCCACCTGGGGCGTGCCCGTGGAAGGGGCCGAGGCGAGAAGCGGTGGCGGTGGTTCCGGGAGGGCAGCCGCTCTGGTGCGGCAGCGGGTGCCGTCCGGCAGGCCGCGGGCGGTGCGTCGCCGGCTCTGGCGGTTGCCGCCTCTTGGAGCCGCTGGCGTGGCCGCGGAGTTGCCGTCGGGACGAGCCCGGGGGAGCTGGCTGTCGTAGCGCGGCGCAGCCGGCACGGAGGCGTGTGCGGGGCCGGTGGGGCTCCCCGCTGCTGCCCCGCAGCAGCAGCAGCCGTGTCGTCCGGAGCGTGGTGGGCAGGCCGCGCGCGGTCGGGTGCATCGCTGCCTCTGCCCAGAGGCCGGGCCGAGCCCGTGCGCCTGGGCCGCCTCCGATGCGAGCAAGGCATTTCCCAGGCCGGTCGGGAGCGCGGGCTCCCCAGCCTCGCCGCTCGGAGTTTTCCGTTCCTTTCCCCCCCCCCCTTTCTCTGTGTGTGCTCGTACGGTCAGCAGAGGCGCGGCTTCTCCGTCGTGCTGCGCCGTGCCCCCTCCGCGCGTGCGGAGGGGGGTGGGCGGGCGGGCGGTGGGCCATCCTCCGGAGGGGCCGCTCGCCTGTGGCGAAGCGGTCCTGGCCCCCTCGCGCGTGCGGGGCGGTGCCGAAAGCCAGACAACTCTTAGCGGTGGATCACTCGGCTCGTGCGTCGATGAAGAACGCAGCTAGCTGCGAGAATTAATGTGAATTGCAGGACACATTGATCATCGACACTTCGAACGCACTTGCGGCCCCGGGTTCCTCCCGGGGCTACGCCTGTCTGAGCGTCGCTTGACGATCAATCGCCCGTCTGTGCCGCCGCCCCTCGCCTCGCGGCGGGGCGGCGGTCGCAGCGGCGCGGCTGGGGCGCCTCGCAGGCCCGCGCGCGCGCGGCCCCGGGCCCGGGGAGTCGTTCCCCGCAGCCCGGCGGCGGCCGCTGCCAAGGGCCTTCGTCCCCCTAAATCGAGACTCGGGGAGCGCTCCGAAGCTCCCCGCTCCTGGAGCACCCGCTGGTCGGAGCTCGTCCCGCCGGGGCCGTCAGGGTTCGTCGAGCCGGTCGGGCCTGGCGCGGCGGTGGGGAGAGAGGAGGGGGGAGGTGCGGGCCTCGCCCCCGGCCTCCCGCGCGGGCGGCTGTCTGCGGGTGGGTACCGCGGTGGTACCGTGCCGTGCTGCCGCGCGCGCGTGTGCGTGCCGGGGACGGGGGTCACCCCCGTCGCCCCCTCCCAGCCTCTTCTCCCCGACCCCCCCGCCGCGCCCCGGGCGGCGGCGGCGGCGACCGCGCGGGCGGTCGCCGTTTCGCCGTTGGCCCGGGCGCCCGCCCGGCCGTCTTCCCTGGCCGTGTTCCCGGGGGGCCGTCTCCGGGCGCGTCTGACGCGTGTCGGGCCGTCTCCGGGCTGGGGCCTTCCCGCGCGCCTTCCCGCGTGCGCCTTCCGCCGCGTGGCGGAGGGCGGGCCGGGTGGCGCGAGACCGCAGCAGCGCTGGCGGTGCATTTGGGTTTGCGACCTCAGATCAGACGTGGCGACCCGCTGAATTTAAGCATATTAGTCAGCGGAGGAAAAGAAACTAACGAGGATTCCCTCAGTAACGGCGAGTGAAGAGGGAAGAGCCCAGCGCCGAATCCCCGCCCCGCGGTGGGGCGCGGGACATGTGGCGTACAGAAGCCCCCCTCCCCGGCGGCGCTCTCGGGGGACCCAAGTCCTTGTGATCGAGGCCGCAGCCCGCGGACGGTGTGAGGCCGGTAGCGGCCCCCCGGCGCGCCGGGCCCGGGGCTTCTCGGAGTCGGGTTGCTTGGGAATGCAGCCCAAAGCGGGTGGTAAACTCCATCTAAGGCTAAATACTGGCACGAGACCGATAGCCAACAAGTACCGTAAGGGAAAGTTGAAAAGAACTTTGAAGAGAGAGTTCAAGAGGGCGTGAAA
>NW_027439350.1:0-142000 GCF_964188355.1 Buteo buteo
ACGGTGAAGAGCAGCAAGAGCTTTCAGGGCTGGCACCTTCCTTGTGGCAGAAGGAGCCGGACGTTTGCCTTTTCGGAAAGAGGCTCTGCCGAGAACCAGCGCCGTGATGTGTACTGTTCCTGTTAAAGCACAGATGCCCAGTGCTGTTGTGGCTGTGGATAGGCTGCACGGGGACGGTGAAGAGCAGCAAGAGCTTTCAGGGCTGGCACCTTCCTTGTGGGAGAAGGAGCCGGACGTTTGCCTTTTGGGAAAGAGGCTCTGCCGAGAACCAGCGCCGTGAGATGTGCTGTCTGGGGGAAAGCACAGATGCCCAGTGCTGTTGTGCCTGTGGATAGGCTGCACGGGGACGGTGAAGAGCAGCAAGAGCTATCAGGGCTGGCACCTTCCTTGTGGGAGAAGGAGCCGGACGTTTGCCTTTTCGGAAAGAGGCTCTGCCGAGAACCAGCGCCGTGATGTGTACTGTTCCTGTTAAAGCACAGATGCCCAGTGCTGTTGTGCCTGTGGATAGGCTGCACGGGGACGCTGAAGAGCAGCAAGAGCTTTCAGGGCTGGCACCTTCTGTGTGTGAGAAGGAGCCGGACGTTTGCCTTTTCGGAAAGAGGCTCTGCCGAGAACCAGCGCCGTGATGTGTACTGTTCCTGTTAAAGCACAGATGCCCAGTGCTGTTGTGTCTGTGGATATTCTGCACGGGGACGCTGAAGAGCAGCAAGAGCTTTCAGGGCTGGCACCTTCCTTGTGGGAGAAGGAGCCGGACGTTTGCCTTTTCGCAAAGAGGCTCTGCCGAGAACCAGCGCCGTGAGATGTGCCGGCACTGGGAAAGCACAGATGCCAGTGCTGTTGTGCCTGTGGATAGGCTGCACGGGGACGGTGAAGAGCAGCAAGAGCTTTCAGGGCTGGCACCTTCCTTGTGGCAGAAGGAGCGAGACGTTTGCCTTTTCGGAAAGAGGCTCTGCCGAGAACCAGCGCCGTGAGATGTGCTGTCTGGGGGAAAGCACAGATGCCCAGTGCTGTTGTGCCTGTGGATAGGCTGCACGGGGACGGTGAAGAGCAGCAAGAGCTTTCAGGGCTGGCACCTTCCTTGTGGGAGAAGGAGCCGGACGTTTGCCTTTTCGGAAAGAGGCTCTGCCGAGAACCAGCGCCGTGAGATGTGCTGTCTGGGGGAAAGCACAGATGCCCAGTGCTGTTGTGCCTGTGGATAGGCTGCACGGGGACGGTGAAGAGCAGCAAGAGCTTTCAGGGCTGGCACCTTCCTTGTGGGAGAAGGAGCCGGACGTTTGCCTTTTCAGAAAGAGGCTCTGCCGAGAACCAGCGCCGTGAGATGTGCACTCAGTGGGAAAGCACAGATGCCCAGTGCTGTTGTGCCTGTGGATAGGCTGCACGGGGACGGTGAAGAGCAGCAAGAGATTTCAGGGCTGGCACCTTCCTTGTGGGAGAAGGAGCTGGACGTTTGCCTTTTCGGAAAGAGGCTCTGCCGAGAACCAGCGCCGTGAGATGTGCACTCAGTGGGAAAGCACAGATGCCCAGTGCTGTTGTGCCTGTGGATAGGCTGCAGGGGACAGTGAAGAGCAGCAAGAGCTTTCAGGGCTGGCACCTTCCTTGTGGGAGAAGGAGCCGGACGTTTGCCTTTTCGGAAAGAGGCTCTGCCGAGAACCAGCGCCGTGAGATGTGCTGTCTGGGGGAAAGCACAGATGCCCAGTGCTGTTGTGCCTGTGGATAGGCTGCACGGGGACGGTGAAGAGCAGCTAGAGCTTTCAGGGCTGGCACCTTCCTTGTGGCAGAAGGAGCCAGACGTTTGCCTTTTCGGAAAGAGGCTCTGCCGAGAACCAGCGCCGTGATGTGTACTGTTCCTGTTAAAGCACAGATGCCCAGTGCTGTTGTGGCTGTGGATAGGCTGCACGGGGACGCTGAAGAGCAGCAAGAGCTTTCAGGGCTGGCACCTTCTGTGTGGGAGAAGGAGCCGGACGTTTGCCTTTTCGGAAAGAGGCTCTGCCGAGAACCAGCGCCGTGATGTGTACTGTTCCTGTTAAAGCACAGATGCCCAGTGCTGTTGTGCCTGTGGATAGGCTGCACGGGGACAGTGAAGAGCAGCAAGAGCTTTCAGGGCTGGCACCTTCCTTGTGGGAGAAGGAGCCGGACGTTTGCCTTTTCGGAAAGAGGCTCTGCCGAGAACCAGCGCCGTGAGATGTGCCGGCACTGGGAAAGCACAGATGCCCAGTGCTGTTGTGCCTGTGGATAGGCTGCACGGGGACGGTGAAGAGCAGCAAGAGCTTTCAGGGCTGTCACCTTCCTTGTGGGAGAAGGAGCCAGACGTTTGCCTTTTCGCAAAGAGGCTCTGCCGAGAACCAGCGCCGTGATGTGTACTGTTCCTGTTAAAGCACAGATGCCCAGTGCTGTTGTGCCTGTGGATAGGCTGCAGGGGACAGTGAAGAGCAGCAAGAGCTTTCAGGGCTGGCACCTTCCTTGTGGGAGAAGGAGCCGGACGTTTGCCTTTTCAGAAAGAGGCTCTGCCGAGAACCAGCGCCGTGAGATGTGCTGTCTGGGGGAAAGCACAGATGCCAGTGCTGTTGTGCCTGTGGATAGGCTGCACGGGGACAGTGAAGAGCAGCAAGAGCTTTCAGGGCTGGCACCTTCCTTGTGGGAGAAGGAGCCGGACGTTTGCCTTTTCGGAAAGAGGCTCTGCCGAGAACCAGCGCCGTGAGATGTGCCGGCACTGGGAAAGCACAGATGCCCAGTGCTGTTGTGCCTGTGGATAGGCTGCACGGGGACGGTGAAGAGCAGCAAGAGCTTTCAGGGCTGGCACCTTCCTTGTGGGAGAAGGAGCCGGACGTTTGCCTTTTCGGAAAGAGGCTCTGCCGAGAACCAGCGCCGTGAGATGGGCACTCAGTGGGAAAGCACAGATGCCCAGTGCTGTTGTGCCTGTGGATAGGCTGCACGGGGACGCTGAAGAGCAGCAAGAGCTTTCAGGGCTGGCACCTTCTGTGTGGGAAAAGGAGCCGGACGTTTGCCTTTTCGCAAAAAGGCTCTGCCGAGAACCAGCGCCGTGATGTGTACTGTTCCTGTTAAAGCACAGATGCCCAGTGCTGTTGTGCCTGTGGATAGGCTGCACGGGGACAGTGAAGAGCAGCAAGAGCTTTCAGGGCTGGCACCTTCCTTGTGGGAGAAGGAGCCGGACGTTTGCCTTTTCGGAAAGAGGCTCTGCCGAGAACCAGCGCCGTGAGATGTGCTGTCTGTGGGAAAGCACAGATGCCCAGTGCTGTTGTGCCTGTGGATAGGCTGTACGGGGACGGTGAAGAGCAGCAAGAGCTTTCAGGGCTGGCACCTTCCTTGTGGGAGAAGGAGCCAGACGTTTGCCTTTTCGGAAAGAGGCTCTGCCGAGAACCAGCGCCGTGATGTGTACTGTTCCTGTTAAAGCACAGATGCCCAGTGCTGTTGTGCCTGTGGATAGGCTGCACGGGGACGCTGAAGAGCAGCAAGAGCTTTCAGGGCTGGCACCTTCCTTGTGGGAGAAGGAGCCGGACGTTTGCCTTTTCGGAAAGAGGCTCTGCCGAGAACCAGGGCCGTGAGATGTGCACTCAGTGGGAAAGCAGAGATGCCCAGTGCTGTTGTGCCTGTGGATAGGCTGCACGGGGACGCTGAAGAGCAGCAAGAGCTTTCAGGGCTGGCACCTTCCTTGTGGGAGAAGGAGCCGGACGTTTGCCTTTTCGGAAAGAGGCTCTGCCGAGAACCAGCGCCGTGAGAGGTGCTGTCTGGGGGAAAGCACAGATGCCCAGTGCTGTTGTGCCTGTGGATAGGCTGCACGGGGACGGTGAAGAGCAGCAAGAGCTTTCAGGGCTGGCACCTTCCTTGTGGGAGAAGGAGCCGGACGTTTGCCTTTTCGGAAAGAGGTTCTGCCGAGAACCAGCGCCGTGAGATGTGCTGTCTGGGGGAAAGCACAGATGCCAGTGCTGTTGTGCCTGTGGATAGGCTGCACGGGGACGGTGAAGAGCAGCAAGAACTTTCAGGGCTGGCACCTTCCTTGTGGCAGAAGGAGCCAGACGTTTGCCTTTTCGGAAAGAGGCTCTGCCGAGAACCAGCGCCGTGATGTGTACTGTTCCTGTTAAAGCACAGATGCCCAGTGCTGTTGTGCCTGTGGATAGGCTGCACGGGGACGGTGAAGAGCAGCAAGAGCTTTCAGGGCTGGCACCTTCCTTGTGGGAGAAGGAGCCGGACGTTTGCCTTTTCGCAAAGAGGCTCTGCCGAGAACCAGCGCCGTGAGATGTGCTGTCTGGGGGAAAGCACAGATGCCCAGTGCTGTTGTGCCTGTGGATAGGCTGCACGGGGACGGTGAAGAGCAGCAAGAGCTTTCAGGGCTGGCACCTTCCTTGTGGGAGAAGGAGCCGGACGTTTGCCTTTTCGGAAAGAGGCTCTGCCGAGAACCAGCGCCGTGAGATGTGCACTCAGTGGGAAAGCACAGATGCCCAGTGCTGTTGTGCCTGTGGATAGGCTGCACGGGGACGGTGAAGAGCAGCAAGAGCTTTCAGGGCTGGCACCTTCTGTGTGGGAGAAGGAGCCGGACGTTTGCCTTTTCGGAAAGAGGCTCTGCCGAGAACCAGCGCCGTGATGTGTACTGTTCCTGTTAAAGCACAGATGCCCAGTGCTGTTGTGCCTGTGGATAGGCTGCACGGGGACAGTGAAGAGCAGCAAGAGCTTTCAGGGCTGGCACCTTCCTTGTGGGAGAAGGAGCCGGACGTTTGCCTTTTCGCAAAGAGGCTCTGCCGAGAACCAGCGCCGTGAGATGTGCCGGCACTGGGAAAGCACAGATGCCCAGTGCTGTTGTGCCTGTGGATAGGCTGTACGGGGACGGTGAAGAGCAGCAAGAGCTTTCAGGGCTGTGTCCTTCCTTGTGGGAGAAGGAGCCAGACGTTTGCCTTTTCGCAAAGAGGCTCTGCAGAGAACCAGCGCCGTGATGTGTACTGTTCCTATTATAGCACAGATGCCCAGTGCTGTTGTGCCTGTGGATAGGCTGCAGGGGACAGTGAAGAGCAGCAAGAGTTTTCAGGGCTGGCACCTTCCTTGTGGGAGAAGGAGCCGGACGTTTGCCTTTTCAGAAAGAGGCTCTGCCTAGAACCAGTGCCGTGATGTGTGCACTCAGTGGGAAAGCACAGATGCCCAGTGCTGTTGTGCCTGTGGATAGGTTGCACGGGGACGGTGAAGAGCAGCAAGAGGTTTCAGGGCTGGCACCTTCCTTGTGGGAGAAGGAGCCGGACGTTTGCCTTTTGGGAAAGAGGCTCTGCCGAGAACCAGCGCCGTGAGATGTGCACTCAGTGGGAAAGCACAGATGCCCAGTGCTGTTGTGCCTGTGGATAGGCTGCACGGGGACGCTGAAGAGCAGCAAGAGCTTTCAGGGCTGGCACCTTCCTTGTGGGAGAAGTAGCCGGACGTTTGCCTTTTCGGAAAGAGGCTCTGCCGAGAACCAGCACCGTGATGTGTAATGTTCCTGTTAAAGCACAGATGCCCAGTGCTGTTGTGCCTGTGGATAGGCTGCACGGGGACAGTGAAGAGCAGCAAGAGCTTTCAGGGCTGGCACCTTCCTTGTGGGAGAAGGAGCCGGACGTTTGCCTTTTCGGAAAGAGGCTCTGCCGAGAACCAGCGCCGTGAGAGGTGCTGTCTGGGGGAAAGCAGAGATGCCCAGTGCTGTTGTGCCTGTGGATAGGCTGCACGGGGACGGTGAAGAGCAGCAAGAGCTTTCAGGGCTGGCACCTTCCTTGTGGGAGAAGGAGCCGGACGTTTGCCTTTTCGGAAAGAGGTTCTGCCGAGAACCAGCGCCGTGAAATGTGCTGTCTGGGGGAAAGCACAGATGCCCAGTGCTGTTGTGCCTGTGGATAGGCTGCACGGGGACGGTGAAGAGCAGCAAGAGCTTTCAGGGCTGGCACCTTCCTTGTGGGAGAAGGAGCCGGACGTTTGCCTTTTCGGAAAGAGGCTCTGCCGAGAACCAGCGCCGTGAGATGTGCACTCAGTGGGAAAGCACAGATGCCCAGTGCTGTTGTGCCTGTGGATAGGCTGCACGGGGACGCTGAAGAGCAGCAAGAGCTTTCAGGGCTGGCACCTTCCTTGTGGGAGAAGTAGCCGGACGTTTGCCTTTTCGGAAAGAGGCTCTGCCGAGAACCAGCGCCGTGATGTGTACTGTTCCTGTTAAAGCACAGATGCCCAGTGCTGTTGTGCCTGTGGATAGGCTGCACGGGGACAGTGAAGAGCAGCAAGAGCTTTCAGGGCTGGCACCTTCCTTGTGGGAGAAGGAGCCGGACGTTTGCCTTTTCGGAAAGAGGCTCTGCCGAGAACCAGCGCCGTGATGTGTACTGTTCCTGTTAAAGCACAGATGCCCAGTGCTGTTGTGCCTGTGGATAGGCTGCACGGGGACAGTGAAGAGCAGCAAGAGCTTTCAGGGCTGGCACCTTCCTTGTGGGAGAAGGAGCCGGACGTTTGCCTTTTCGCAAAGAGGCTCTGCCGAGAACCAGCGCCGTGAGATGTGCCGGCACTGGGAAAGCACAGATGCCCAGTGCAGTTGTGCCTGTGGATAGGCTGTACGGGGACAGTGAAGAGCAGCAAGAGCTTTCAGGGCTGTCACCTTCCTTGTGGGAGAAGGAGCCAGACGTTTGCCTTTTCGCAAAGAGGCTCTGCCGAGAACCAGCGCCGTGATGTGTACTGTTCCTATTAAAGCACAGATGCCCAGTGCTGTTGTGCCTGTGGATAGGCTGCAGGGGACAGTGAAGAGCAGCAAGAGCTTTCAGGGCTGGCACCTTCCTTGTGGGAGAAGGAGCCGGACGTTTGCCTTTTCAGAAAGAGGCTCTGCCTAGAACCAGTGCCGTGATGTGTGCACTCAGTGGGAAAGCACAGATGCCCAGTGCTGTTGTGCCTGTGGATAGGTTGCACGGGGACGGTGAAGAGCAGCAAGAGGTTTCAGGGCTGGCACCTTCCTTGTGGGAGAAGGAGCCGGACGTTTGCCTTTTCGGAAAGAGGCTCTGCCGAGAACCAGCGCCGTGAGATGTGCACTCAGTGGGAAAGCACAGATGCCCAGTGCTGTTGTGCCTGTGGATAGGCTGCACGGGGACGCTGAAGAGCAGCAAGAGCTTTCAGGGCTGGCACCTTCCTTGTGGGAGAAGTAGCCGGACGTTTGCCTTTTCGGAAAGAGGCTCTGCCGAGAACCAGCACCGTGATGTGTAATGTTCCTGTTAAAGCACAGATGCCCAGTGCTGTTGTGCCTGTGGATAGGCTGCACGGGGACAGTGAAGAGCAGCAAGAGCTTTCAGGGCTGGCACCTTCCTTGTGGGAGAAGGAGCCGGACGTTTGCCTTTTCGGAAAGAGGCTCTGCCGAGAACCAGCGCCGTGAGAGGTGCTGTCTGGGGGAAAGCAGAGATGCCCAGTGCTGTTGTGCCTGTGGATAGGCTGCACGGGGACAGTGAAGAGCAGCAAGAGCTTTCAGGGCTGGCACCTTCCTTGTGGGAGAAGGAGCCGGACGTTTGCCTTTTCGGAAAGAGGTTCTGCCAAGAACCAGCGCCGTGAGATGTGCTGTCTGGGGGAAAGCACAGATGCCAGTGCTGTTGTGCCTGTGGATAGGCTGCACGGGGACGGTGAAGAGCAGCAAGAGGTTTCAGGGCTGGCACCTTCCTTGTGGGAGAAGGAGCCGGACGTTTGCCTTTTCGGAAAGAGGCTCTGCCGAGAACCAGCGCCGTGATGTGTACTGTTCCTGTTAAAGCACAGATGCCCAGTGCTGTTGTGCCTGTGGATAGGCTGCACGGGGACGGTGAAGAGCAGCAAGAGCTTTCAGGGCTGGCACCTTCCTTGTGGGAGAAGGAGCCGGACGTTTGCCTTTTCGGAAAGAGGCTCTGCCGAGAACCAGCGCCGTGAGAGGTGCTGTCTGGGGGAAAGCACAGATGCCCAGTGCTGTTGTGGCTGTGGATAGGCTGCACGGGGACGGTGAAGAGCAGCAAGAGGTTTCAGGGCTGGCACCTTCCTTGTGGGAGAAGGAGCCAGACGTTTGCCTTTTCGGAAAGAGGCTCTGCCGAGAACCAGCGCCATGAGATCTGCTGTCAGAGGGAAAGCACAGATGCCCAGTGCTGTTGTGCCTGTGGATAGGCTGCAGGGGAGAGTGAAGAGCAGCAAGAGCTTTCAGGGCTGGCACCTTCCTTGTGGGAGAAGGAGCCGGACGTTTGCCTTTTCGGAAAGAGGCTCTGCCGAGAACCAGCGCCGTGAGATGTGCACTCAGTGGGAAAGCACAGATGCCCAGTGCTGTTGTGCCTGTGGATAGGCTGCACGGGGACGCTGAAGAGCAGCAAGAGCTTTCAGGGCTGGCACCTTCTGTGTGGGAGAAGGAGCCGGACGTTTGCCTTTTGGGAAAGAGGCTCTGCCGAGAACCAGCGCCGTGATGTGTACTGTTCCTGTTAAAGCACAGATGCCCAGTGCTGTTGTGCCTGTGGATAGGCTGCACGGGGACAGTGAAGAGCAGCAAGAGCTTTCAGGGCTGGCACCTTCCTTGTGGGAGAAGGAGCCGGACGTTTGCCTTTTCGCAAAGAGGCTCTGCCGAGAACCAGCGCCGTGAGATGTGCCGGCACTGGGAAAGCACAGATGCCCAGTGCTGTTGTGCCTGTGGATAGGCTGCACGGGGACGGTGAAGAGCAGCAAGAGCTTTCAGGGCTGGCACCTTCCTTGTGGGAGAAGGAGCCGGACGTTTGCCTTTTCGGAAAGAGGCTCTGCCGAGAACCAGCGCCGTGAGATGTGCACTCAGTGGGAAAGCACAGATGCCCAGTGCTGTTGTGCCTGTGGATAGGCTGCACGGGGACGCTGAAGAGCAGCAAGAGCTTTCAGGGCTGGCACCTTCCTTGTGGGAGAAGTAGCCGGACGTTTGCCTTTTCGGAAAGAGGCTCTGCCGAGAACCAGCACCGTGATGTGTACTTTTCCTGTTAAAGCACAGATGCCCAGTGCTGTTGTGCCTGTGGATAGGCTGCACGGGGACAGTGAAGAGCAGCAAGAGCTTTCAGGGCTGGCACCTTCCTTGTGGGAGAAGGAGCCGGACGTTTGCCTTTTCGGAAAGAGGCTCTGCCAAGAACCAGCGCCGTGATGTGTACTTTTCCTGTTAAAGCACAGATGCCCAGTGCTGTTGTGCCTGTGGATAGGCTGCACGGGGACAGTGAAGAGCAGCAAGAGCTTTCAGGGCTGGCACCTTCCTTGTGGGAGAAGGAGCCGGACGTTTGCCTTTTCAGAAAGAGGCTCTGCCTAGAACCAGTGCCGTGATGTGTGCACTCAGTGGGAAAGCACAGATGCCCAGTGCTGTTGTGCCTGTGGATAGGTTGCACGGGGACGGTGAAGAGCAGCAAGAGCTTTCAGGGCTGGCACCTTCCTTGTGGGAGAAGGAGCCGGACGTTTGCCTTTTCGGAAAGAGGCTCTGCCGAGAACCAGCGCCGTGAGATGTGCACTCAGTGGGAAAGCACAGATGCCCAGTGCTGTTGTGCCTGTGGATAGGCTGCACGGGGACGGTGAAGAGCAGCAAGAGCTTTCAGGGCTGGCACCTTCCTTGTGGGAGAAGGAGCCGGACGTTTGCCTTTTCGGAAAGAGGCTCTGCCGAGAACCAGCACCGTGATGTGTACTGTTCATGTTAAAGCACAGATGCCCAGTGCTGTTGTGCCTGTGGATAGGCTGCACGGGGACAGTGAAGAGCAGCAAGAGCTTTCAGGGCTGGCACCTTCCTTGTGGGAGAAGGAGCCGGACGTTTGCCTTTTCGCAAAGAGGCTCTGCCGAGAACCAGCGCCGTGAGAGGTGCTGTCTGGGGGAAAGCACATATGCCCAGTGCTGTTGTGCCTGTGGATAGGCTGCACGGGGACGGTGAAGAGCAGCAAGAGCTTTCAGGGCTGGCACCTTCCTTGTGGGAGAAGGAGCCGGACGTTTGCCTTTTCGGAAAGAGGCTCTGCCGAGAACCAGCGCCGTGATGTGTACTTTTCCTGTTAAAGCACAGATGCCCAGTGCTGTTGTGCCTGTGGATAGGCTGCACGGGGACAGTGAAGAGCAGCAAGAGCTTTCAGGGCTGGCACCTTCCTTGTGGGAGAAGGAGCCGGACGTTTGCCTTTTCGGAAAGAGGCTCTGCCGAGAACCAGCGCCGTGAGAGGTGCTGTCTGGGTGGAAAGCACAGATGCCCAGTGCTGTTGTGCCTGTGGATAGGCTGCACGGGGACGCTGAAGAGCAGCAAGAGCTTTCAGGGCTGGCACCTTCTGTGTGGGAGAAGGAGCCGGACGATTGCCTTTTTGGAAAGAGGCTCTGCCGAGAACCAGCCCCGTGATGTGTACTGTTCCTGTTAAAGCACAGATGCCCAGTGCTGTTGTGCCTGTGGATAGGCTGCACGGGGACAGTGAAGAGCAGCAAGAGCTTTCAGGGCTGGCACCTTCCTTGTGGGAGAAGGAGCGGGACGTTTGCCTTTTCGCAAAGAGGCTCTGCCGAGAACCAGCGCCGTGAGATGTGCCGGCACTGGGAAAGCACAGATGCCCAGTGCTGTTGTGCCTGTGGATAGGCTGCACGGGGACGGTGAAGAGCAGCAAGAGGTTTCAGGGCTGGCACCTTCCTTGTGGGAGAAGGAGCCGGACGTTTGCCTTTTCGGAAAGAGGCTCTGCCGAGAACCAGCGCCGTGAGATGTGCACTCAGTGGGAAAGCACAGATGCCCAGTGCTGTTGTGCCTGTGGATAGGCTGCACGGGGACGCTGAAGAGCAGCAAGAGCTTTCAGGGCTGGCACCTTCCTTGTGGGAGAAATAGCCGGACGTTTGCCTTTTCGGAAAGAGGCTCTGCCGAGAACCAGCGCCGTGAGATGTGCACTCTGTGGGAAAGCACAGATGCCCAGTGCTGTTGTGCCTGTGGATAGGTTGCACGGGGACGGTGAAGAGCAGCAAGAGCTTTCAGGGCTGGCACCTTCCTTGTGGGAGAAGGAGCCGGACGTTTGCCTTTTCGCAAAGAGGCTCTGCCGAGATCCAGCGCCGTGAGATGTGCTGTCTGGGGGAAAGCACAGATGCCCAGTGCTGTTGTGCCTGTGGATAGGCTGCACGGGGACGGTGAAGAGCAGCAAGAGCTTTCAGGGCTGGCACCTTCCTTGTGGGAGAAGGAGCCGGTCGTTTGCCTTTTCGGAAAGAGGTTCTGCCGAGAACCAGCGCCGTGAAATGTGCTGTCTGGGGGAAAGCACAGATGCCCAGTGCTGTTGTGCCTGTGGATAGGCTGCACGGGGACGGTGAAGAGCAGCAAGAGCTTTCAGGGCTGGCACCTTCCTTGTGGGAGAAGGAGCCGGACGTTTGCCTTTTCGGAAAGAGGCTCTGCCGAGAACCAGCGCCATGATGTGTACTGTTCCTGTTAAACCACAGATGCCCAGTGCTGTTGTGCCTGTGGATAGGCTGCACGGGGACGCTGAAGAGCAGCAAGAGCTTTCAGGGCTGGCACGTTCCTTGTGGGAGAAGGAGCGGGACGTTTGCCTTTTTGGAAAGAGGCTCTGCCGAGAACCAGCGCCATGAGATCTGCTGTCAGAGGGAAAGCACAGATGCCCAGTGCTGTTGTGCCTGTGGATAGGCTGCATGGGGACGCTGAAGAGCAGCAAGAGCTTTCAGGGCTGGCACCTTCCTTGTGGGAGAAGGAGCCGGACGTTTGCCTTTTCGGAAAGAGGCTCTGCCGAGAACCAGCGCCGTGATGTGTACTGTTCCTGTTAAAGCACAGATGCCCAGTGCTGTTGTGCCTGTGGATAGGCTGCACGGGGACTGTGAAGAGCAGCAAGAGCTTTCAGGGCTGGCACCTTCCTTGTGGGAGAAGGAGCCGGACGTTTGCCTTTTCGGAAAGAGGCTCTGCCGAGAACCAGCGCCATGAGATCTGCTGTCAGAGGGAAAGCACAGATGCCCAGTGCTGTTGTGCTTGTGGATAGGCTGCAGGGGACAGTGAAGAGCAGCAAGAGCTTTCAGGGCTGGCACCTTCCTTGTGGGAGAAGGAGCCGGACGTTTGCCTTTTCGGAAAGAGGCTCTGCCGAGAACCAGCGCCGTGAGATGTGCACTCAGTGGGAAAGCACAGATGCCCAGTGCTGTTGTGCCTGTGGATAGGCTGCACGGGGACGCTGAAGAGCAGCAAGAGCTTTCAGGGCTGGCACCTTCTGTGTGGGAGAAGGAGCCGGACGTTTGCCTTTTCGGAAAGAGGCTCTGCCGAGAACCAGCGCCGTGATGTGTACTGTTCCTGTTAAAGCACAGATGCCCAGTGCTGTTGTGCCTGTGGATAGGCTGCACGGGGACAGTGAAGAGCAGCAAGAGCTTTCAGGGCTGGCACCTTCCTTGTGGGAGAAGGAGCCGGACGTTTGCCTTTTCGCAAAGAGGCTCTGCCGAGAACCAGCGCCGTGAGATGTGCCGGCACTGGGAAAGCACAGATGCCCACTGCTGTTGTGCCTGTGGATAGGCTGCACGGGGACAGTGAAGAGCAGCAAGAGCTTTCAGGGCTGGCACCTTCCTTGTGGGAGAAGGAGCCGGATGTTTGCCTTTTCGCAAAGAGGCTCTGCCGAGAACCAGCGCCGTGAGATGTGCCGGCACTGGGAAAGCACAGATGCCCAGTGCTGTTGTGCCTGTGGATAGGCTGCACGGGGACGGTGAAGAGCAGCAAGAGGTTTCAGGGCTGTCACCTTCCTTGTGGGAGAAGGAGCCAGACGTTTGCCTTTTCGCAAAGAGGCTCTGCCGAGAACCAGCGCCGTGATGTGTACTGTTCCTGTTAAAGCACAGATGCCCAGTGCTGTTGTGCCTGTGGATAGGCTGCAGGGGACAGTGAAGAGCAGCAAGAGCTTTCAGGGCTGGCACCTTCCTTGTGGGAGAAGGAGCCGGACGTTTGCCTTTTCAGAAAGAGGCTCTGCCGAGAACCAGCGCCGTGAGATGTGCTGTCTGGGGGAAAGCACAGATGCCAGTGCTGTTGTGCCTGTGGATAGGCTGCACGGGGATGGTGAAGAGCAGCAAGAGCTTTCAGGGCTGGCACCTTCCTTGTGGCAGAAGGAGCGAGACGTTTGCCTTTTCGGAAAGAGGCTCTGCCGAGAACCAGCGCCGTGAGATGTGCCGGCACTGGGAAAGCACAGATGCCCAGTGCTGTTGTGCCTGT
Organism: Buteo buteo; assembly: GCF_964188355.1. Classification (NCBI taxonomy): domain Eukaryota; kingdom Metazoa; phylum Chordata; class Aves; order Accipitriformes; family Accipitridae; genus Buteo; species Buteo buteo. The sequence continues at coordinate 13,121 of NW_027439350.1, forward strand.
GGATAGGCTGCACGGGGAGAGTGAAGAGCAGCAAGAGCTTTCAGGGCTGGCACCTTCCTTGTGGCAGAAGGAGCCAGACGTTTGCCTTTTCGCAAAGAGGCTCTGCCGAGATCCAGAGCCGTGAGATGTGCTGTCTGGGGGAAAGCACAGATGCCCAGTGCTGTTGTGCCTGTGGATAGGCTGCACGGGGACGGTGAAGAGCAGCAAGAGCTTTCAGGGCTGGCACCTTCCTTGTGGGAGAAGGAGCCGGACGTTTGCCTTTTCGCAAAGAGGCTCTGCCGAGAACCAGCGCCGTGATGTGTACTGTTCCTGTTAAAGCACAGATGCCCAGTGCTGTTGTGCCTGTGGATTGGCTGCACGGGGACGGTGAAGAGCAGCAAGAGCTTTCAGGGCTGGCACCTTCCTTGTGGGAGAAGGAGCCGGACGTTTGCCTTTTCAGAAAGAGGCTCTGCCGAGAACCAGCGCCGTGAGATGTGCCGGCACTGGGAAAGCACAGATGCCCAGTGCTGTTGTGCCTGTGGATAGGCTGCACGGGGACGGTGAAGAGCAGCAAGAGCTTTCAGGGCTGGCACCTTCCTTGTGGGAGAAGGAGCCGGACGTTTGCCTTTTCGCAAAGAGGCTCTGCCGAGAACCAGCGCCGTGAGATGTGCCGGCACTGGGAAAGCACAGATGCCCAGTGCTGTTGTGCCTGTGGATAGGCTGCACGGGGACGGTGAAGAGCAGCAAGAGCTTTCAGGGCTGGCACCTTCCTTGTGGGAGAAGGAGCCAGACGTTTGCCTTTTCAGAAAGAGGCTCTGCCGAGAACCAGCGCCGTGAGATGTGCTGTCTGGGGGAAAGCACAGATGCCCAGTGCTGTTGTGCCTGTGGATAGGCTGCACGGGGACGGTGAAGAGCAGCAAGAGCTTTCAGGGCTGGCACGTTCCTTGTGGGAGAAGGAGCCAGACGTTTGCCTTTTCGGAAAGAGGCTCTGCCGAGAACCAGCGCCATGAGATCTGCTGTCAGAGGGAAAGCACAGATGCCCAGTGCTGTTGTGCTTGTGGATAGGCTGCAGGGGACAGTGAAGAGCAGCAAGAGCTTTCAGGGCTGGCACCTTCCTTGTGGGAGAAGGAGCCGGACGTTTGCCTTTTCGGAAAGAGGCTCTGCCGAGAACCAGCGCCGTGATGTGTACTGTTCCTGTTAAAGCACAGATGCCCAGTGCTGTTGTGCCTGTGGATAGGCTGCACGGGGACGCTGAAGAGCAGCAAGAGCTTTCAGGGCTGGCACCTTCCTTGTGGGAGAAGGAGCCGGACGTTTGCCTTTTCAGAAAGAGGCTCTGCCGAGAACCAGCGCCGTGAGATGTGCCGGCACTGGGAAAGCACAGATGCCCAGTGCTGTTGTGCCTGTGGATAGGCTGCACGGGGACGGTGAAGAGCAGCAAGAGCTTTCAGGGCTGGCACCTTCCTTGTGGGAGAAGGAGCCGGACGTTTGCCTTTTCGCAAAGAGGCTCTGCCGAGAACCAGCGCCGTGAGATGTGCCGGCACTGGGAAAGCACAGATGCCCAGTGCTGTTGTGCCTGTGGATAGGCTGCACGGGGACGGTGAAGAGCAGCAAGAGCTTTCAGGGCTGGCACCTTCCTTGTGGGAGAAGGAGCCAGACGTTTGCCTTTTCAGAAAGAGGCTCTGCCGAGAACCAGCGCCGTGAGATGTGCTGTCTGGGGGAAAGCACAGATGCCCAGTGCTGTTGTGCCTGTGGATAGGCTGCACGGGGACGGTGAAGAGCAGCAAGAGCTTTCAGGGCTGGCACGTTCCTTGTGGGAGAAGGAGCCAGACGTTTGCCTTTTCGGAAAGAGGCTCTGCCGAGAACCAGCGCCATGAGATCTGCTGTCAGAGGGAAAGCACAGATGCCCAGTGCTGTTGTGCTTGTGGATAGGCTGCAGGGGACAGTGAAGAGCAGCAAGAGCTTTCAGGGCTGGCACCTTCCTTGTGGGAGAAGGAGCCGGACGTTTGCCTTTTCGGAAAGAGGCTCTGCCGAGAACCAGCGCCGTGAGATGTGCACTCAGTGGGAAAGCACAGATGCCCAGTGCTGTTGTGCCTGTGGATAGGCTGCACGGGGACGCTGAAGAGCAGCAAGAGCTTTCAGGGCTGGCACCTTCTGTGTGGGAGAAGGAGCCGGACGTTTGCCTTTTCGGAAAGAGGCTCTGCCGAGAACCAGCGCCGTGATGTGTACTGTTCCTGTTAAAGCACAGATGCCCAGTGCTGTTGTGCCTGTGGATAGGCTGCACGGGGACAGTGAAGAGCAGCAAGAGCTTTCAGGGCTGGCACCTTCCTTGTGGGAGAAGGAGCCGGACGTTTGCCTTTTCGCAAAGAGGCTCTGCCGAGAACCAGCGCCGTGAGATGTGCCGGCACTGGGAAAGCACAGATGCCCACTGCTGTTGTGCCTGTGGATAGGCTGTACGGGGATGGTGAAGAGCAGCAAGAGCTTTCAGGGCTGTCACCTTCCTTGTGGGAGAAGGAGCCAGACGTTTGCCTTTTCGCAAAGAGGCTCTGCCGAGAACCAGCGCCGTGATGTGTACTGTTCCTGTTAAAGCACAGATGCCCAGTGCTGTTGTGCCTGTGGATAGGCTGCAGGGGACAGTGAAGAGCAGCAAGAGCTTTCAGGGCTGGCACCTTCCTTGTGGGAGAAGGAGCCAGACGTTTGCCTTTTCGGAAAGAGGCTCTGCCGAGAACCAGCGCCGTGAGATGTGCCGGCACTGGGAAAGCACAGATGCCCAGTGCTGTTGTGCCTGTGGATAGGCTGCACGGGGACGGTGAAGAGCAGCAAGAGCTTTCAGGGCTGGCACCTTCCTTGTGGGAGAAGGAGCCGGACGTTTGCCTTTTCGGAAAGAGGCTCTGCCGAGAACCAGCGCCGTGAGATGTGCTGTCTGGGGGAAAGCACAGATGCCCAGTGCTGTTGTGCCTGTGGATAGGCTGCACGGGGACGCTGAAGAGCAGCAAGAACTTTCAGGGCTGGCACCTTCTGTGTGGGAGAAGGAGCCGGACGTTTGCCTTTTCGGAAAGAGGCTCTGCCGAGAACCAGCGCCGTGATGTGTACTGTTCCTGTTAAAGCACAGATGCCCAGTGCTGTTGTGCCTGTGGATAGGCTGCACGGGGACAGTGAAGAGCAGCAAGAGCTTTCAGGGCTGGCACCTTCCTTGTGGGAGAAGGAGCCAGACGTTTGCCTTTTCGGAAAGAGGCTCTGCCGAGAACCAGCGCCGTGAGATGTGCCGGCACTGGGAAAGCACAGATGCCCAGTGCTGTTGTGCCTGTGGATAGGCTGCACGGGGACGGTGAAGAGCAGCAAGAGCTTTCAGGGCTGGCACCTTCCTTGTGGGAGAAGGAGCCGGACGTTTGCCTTTTCGGAAAGAGGCTCTGCCGAGAACCAGCGCCGTGAGATGTGCTGTCTGTGGGAAAGCACAGATGCCCAGTGCTGTTGTGCCTGTGGATAGGCTGCACGGGGACGGTGAAGAGCAGCAAGAACTTTCAGGGCTGGCACCTTCTGTGTGGGAGAAGGAGCCGGACGTTTGCCTTTTCGGAAAGAGGCTCTGCCGAGAACCAGCGCCGTGATGTGTACTGTTCCTGTTAAAGCACAGATGCCCAGTGCTGTTGTGCCTCTGGATAGGCTGCACGGGGACAGTGAAGAGCAGCAAGAGCTTTCAGGGCTGTCACCTTCCTTGTGGGAGAAGGAGCCGGACGTTTGCCTTTTCGCAAAGAGGCTCTGCCGAGAACCAGCGCCGTGAGATGTGCCGGCACTGGGAAAGCACAGATGCCCAGTGCTGTTGTGCCTGTGGATAGGCTGCACGGGGACGGTGAAGAGCAGCAAGAGCTTTCAGGGCTGTCACCTTCCTTGTGGGAGAAGGAGCCAGACGTTTGCCTTTTCGCAAAGAGGCTCTGCCTTGAACCAGCGCCGTGATGTGTACTGTTCCTGTTAAAGCACAGATGCCCAGTGCTGTTGTGCCTGTGGATAGGCTGCACGGGGACGGTGAAGAGCAGCAAGAGCTTTCAGGGCTGGCACCTTCCTTGTGGGAGAAGGAGCCGGACGTTTGCCTTTTCGGAAAGAGGCTCTGCCGAGAACCAGCGCCGTGATGTGTACTGTTCCTGTTAAAGCACAGATGCCCAGTGCTGTTGTGCCTGTGGATAGGCTGCACGGGGACGGTGAAGAGCAGCAAGAGCTTTCAGGGCTGGCACCTTCCTTGTGGGAGAAGGAGCCGGACGTTTGCCTTTTCAGAAAGAGGCTCTGCCTAGAACCAGTGCCGTGATGTGTGCACTCAGTGGGAAAGCACAGATGCCCAGTGCTGTTGTGCCTGTGGATAGGCTGCACGGGGACGCTGAAGAGCAGCAAGAGCTTTCAGGGCTGGCACCTTCCTTGTGGGAGAAGTAGCCGGACGTTTGCCTTTTCGCAAAGAGGCTCTGCCGAGAACCAGCACCGTGATGTGTACTGTTCCTGTTAAAGCACAGATGCCCAGTGCTGTTGTGCCTGTGGATAGGCTGCACGGGGACGCTGAAGAGCAGCAAGAGCTTTCAGGGCTGGCACCTTCCTTGTGGGAGAAGGAGCCGGACGTTTGCCTTTTCGGAAAGAGGCTCTGCCGAGAACCAGCGCCGTGAGAGGTGCTGTCTGGGGGAAAGCACAGATGCCCAGTGCTGTTGTGCCTGTGGATAGGCTGCACGGGGACGGTGAAGAGCAGCAAGAGCTTTCAGGGCTGGCACCTTCCTTGTGGGAGAAGGAGCCGGACGTTTGCCTTTTCGGAAAGAGGTTCTGCCGAGAACCAGCGCCGTGAGATGTGCTGTCTGTGGGAAAGCACAGATGCCAGTGCTGTTGTGCCTGTGGATAGGCTGCACGGGGACGGTGAAGAGCAGCAAGAGCTTTCAGGGCTGGCACCTTCCTTGTGGCAGAAGGAGCCGGACGTTTGCCTTTTCGGAAAGAGGCTCTGCCGAGAACCAGCGCCGTGATGTGTACTGTTCCTGTTAAAGCACAGATGCCCAGTGCTGTTGTGCCTGTGGATAGGCTGCACGGGGACGGTGAAGAGCAGCAAGAGCTTTCAGGGCTGGCACCTTCCTTGTGGGAGAAGGAGCCGGACGTTTGCCTTTTCGCAAAGAGGCTCTGCCGAGAACCAGCGCCGTGAGATGTGCACTCAGTGGGAAAGCACAGATGCCCAGTGCTGTTGTGCCTGTGGATAGGCTGCACGGGGACAGTGAAGAGCAGCAAGAGCTTTCAGGGCTGGCACCTTCCTTGTGGGAGAAGGAGCCGGACGTTTGCCTTTTCGGAAAGAGGCTCTGCCGAGAACCAGCGCCGTGAGATGTGCTGTCTGGGGGAAAGCACAGATGCCCAGTGCTGTTGTGCCTGTGGATAGGCTGCACGGGGACGGTGAAGAGCAGCTAGAGCTTTCAGGGCTGGCACCTTCCTTGTGGGAGAAGGAGCCGGACGTTTGCCTTTTCGCAAAGAGGCTCTGCCGAGAACCAGCGCCGTGAGATGTGCCGGCACTGGGAAAGCACAGATGCCCAGTGCTGTTGTGCCTGTGGATAGGCTGCACGGGGACGCTGAAGAGCAGCAAGAGCTTTCAGGGCTGGCACCTTCCTTGTGGGAGAAGGAGCCAGACGTTTGCCTTTTCGCAAAGAGGCTCTGCCGAGAACCAGCGCCGTGATGTGTACTGTTCCTGTTAAAGCACAGATGCCCAGTGCTGTTGTGCCTGTGGATAGGCTGCAGGGGACATTGAAGAGCAGCAAGAGCTTTCAGGGCTGGCACCTTCCTTGTGGGAGAAGGAGACGGACGTTTGCCTTTTCAGAAAGAGGCTCTGCCGAGAACCAGCGCCGTGAGATGTGCTGTCTGGGGGAAAGCACAGATGCCAGTGCTGTTGTGCCTGTGGATAGGCTGCACGGGGATGGTGAAGAGCAGCAAGAGCTTTCAGGGCTGGCACCTTCCTTGTGGCAGAAGGAGCGAGACGTTTGCCTTTTCGGAAAGAGGCTCTGCCGAGAACCAGCGCCGTGAGATGTGCCGGCACTGGGAAAGCACAGATGCCCAGTGCTGTTGTGCCTGAGGATAGGCTGCACGGGGAGAGTGAAGAGCAGCAAGAGCTTTCAGGGCTGGCACCTTCCTTGTGGGAGAAGGAGCCAGACGTTTGCCTTTTCGCAAAGAGGCTCTGCCGAGATCCAGAGCCGTGAGATGTGCTGTCTGGGGGAAAGCACAGATGCCCAGTGCTGTTGTGCCTGTGGATAGGCTGCACGGGGACGGTGAAGAGCAGCAAGAGCTTTCAGGGCTGGCACCTTCCTTGTGGGAGAAGGAGCCGGACGTTTGCCTTTTCGGAAAGAGGCTCTGCCGAGAACCAGCGCCGTGATGTGTACTGTTCCTGTTAAAGCACAGATGCCCAGTGCTGTTGTGCCTGTGGATTGGCTGCACGGGGACGGTGAAGAGCAGCAAGAGCTTTCAGGGCTGGCACCTTCCTTGTGGGAGAAGGAGCCGGACGTTTGCCTTTTCGGAAAGAGGCTCTGCCGAGAACCAGCGCCGTGAGATGTGCACTCAGTGGGAAAGCACAGATGCCCAGTGCTGTTGTGCCTGTGGATAGGCTGCAGGGGACATTGAAGAGCAGCAAGAGCTTTCAGGGCTGGCACCTTCCTTGTGGGAGAAGGAGACGGACGTTTGCCTTTTCAGAAAGAGGCTCTGCCGAGAACCAGCGCCGTGAGATGTGCTGTCTGGGGGAAAGCACAGATGCCAGTGCTGTTGTGCCTGTGGATAGGCTGCACGGGGATGGTGAAGAGCAGCAAGAGCTTTCAGGGCTGGCACCTTCCTTGTGGCAGAAGGAGCGAGACGTTTGCCTTTTCGGAAAGAGGCTCTGCCGAGAACCAGCGCCGTGAGATGTGCCGGCACTGGGAAAGCACAGATGCCCAGTGCTGTTGTGCCTGTGGATAGGCTGCACGGGGAGAGTGAAGAGCAGCAAGAGCTTTCAGGGCTGGCACCTTCCTTGTGGGAGAAGGAGCCAGACGTTTGCCTTTTCGCAAAGAGGCTCTGCCGAGATCCAGAGCCGTGAGATGTGCTGTCTGGGGGAAAGCACAGATGCCCAGTGCTGTTGTGCCTGTGGATAGGCTGCACGGGGACGCTGAAGAGCAGCAAGAGCTTTCAGGGCTGGCACCTTCTGTGTGGGAGAAGGAGCCGGACGTTTGCCTTTTCGGAAAGAGGCTCTGCCGAGAACCAGCGCCGTGATGTGTACTGTTCCTGTTAAAGAACAGATGCCCAGTGCTGTTGTGCCTGTGGATAGGCTGCACGGGGACGCTGAAGAGCAGCAAGAGCTTTCAGGGCTGGCACCTTCCTTGTGGGAGAAGGAGCCGGACGTTTGCCTTTTCGCAAAGAGGCTCTGCCGAGAACCAGCGCCGTGAGATGTGCCGGCACTGGGAAAGCACAGATGCCCAGTGCTGTTGTGCCTGTGGATAGGCTGCACGGGGACGGTGAAGAGCAGCAAGAGCTTTCAGGGCTGGCACCTTCCTTGTGGGAGAAGGAGCCAGACGTTTGCCTTTTCGCAAAGAGGCTCTGCCGAGAACCAGCGCCGTGATGTGTACTGTTCCTGTTAAAGCACAGATGCCCAGTGCTGTTGTGCCTGTGGATAGGCTGCACGGGGACAGTGAAGAGCAGCAAGAGCTTTCAGGGCTGGCACCTTCCTTGTTGAAGAAGGAGCCGGACGTTTGCCTTTTCGCAAAGAGGCTCTGCCGAGAACCAGCGCCGTGAGAGGTGCTGTCTGGGGGAAAGCACAGATGCCCAGTGCTGTTGTGCCTGTGGATAGGCTGCACGGGGACGCTGAAGAGCAGCAAGAGCTTTCAGGGCTGGCACCTTCCTTGTGGGACAAGGAGCCAGACGTTTGCCTTTTCGGAAAGAGGCTCTGCCGAGAACCAGCGCCGTGATGTGTACTGTTCCTGTTAAAGCACAGATGCCCAGTGCTGTTGTGCCTGTGGATAGGCTGCAGGGGACAGTGAAGAGCAGCAAGAGCTTTCAGGGCTGGCACCTTCCTTGTGGGAGAAGGAGCCGGACGTTTGCCTTTTCGCAAAGAGGCTCTGCCGAGAACCAGTGCCGTGATGTGTGCACTCAGTGGGAAAGCACAGATGCCCAGTGCTGTTGTGCCTGTGGATAGGTTGCACGGGGACGGTGAAGAGCAGCAAGAGCTTTCAGGGCTGGCACCTTCCTTGTGGGAGAAGGAGCCGGACGTTTGCCTTTTCGGAAAGAGGCTCTGCCGAGAACCAGCGCCGTGAGATGTGCTGTCTGGGGGAAAGCACAGATGCCAGTGCTGTTGTGCCTGTGGACAGGCTGCACGGGGACGGTGAAGAGCAGCAAGAGCTTTCAGGGCTGGCACCTTCCTTGTGGGAGAAGGAGCGGGACGTTTGCCTTTTCGCAAAGAGGCTCTGCCGAGATCCAGCGCCGTGAGATGTGCTGTCTGGGGGAAAGCACAGATGCCCAGTGCTGTTGTGCCTGTGGATAGGCTGCACGGGGACGGTGAAGAGCAGCAAGAACTTTCAGGGCTGGCACCTTCTGTGTGGGAGAAGGAGCCGGACGTTTGCCTTTTCGGAAAGAGGCTCTGCCGAGAACCAGCGCCGTGATGTGTACTGTTCCTGTTAAAGCACAGATGCCCAGTGCTGTTGTGCCTGTGGATAGGCTGCACGGGGACAGTGAAGAGCAGCAAGAGCTTTCAGGGCTGGCACCTTCCTTGTGGGAGAAGGAGCCGGACGTTTGCCTTTTCGCAAAGAGGCTCTGCCGAGAACCAGCGCCGTGAGATGTGCCGGCACTGGGAAAGCACAGATGCCCAGTGCTGTTGTGCCTGTGGATAGGCTGCACGGGGACGGTGAAGAGCAGCAAGAGCTTTCAGGGCTGTCACCTTCCTTGTGGGAGAAGGAGCCAGACGTTTGCCTTTTCGCAAAGAGGCTCTGCCGAGAACCAGCGCCGTGATGTGTACTGTTCCTGTTAAAGCACAGATGCCCAGTGCTGTTGTGCCTGTGGATAGGCTGCACGGGGACGCTGAAGAGCAGCAAGAGCTTTCAGGGCTGGCACCTTCCTTGTGGGAGAAGGAGCCGGACGTTTGCCTTTTCGGAAAGAGGCTCTGCCGAGAACCAGCGCCGTGATGTGTACTGTTCCTGTTAAAGCACAGATGCCCAGTGCTGTTGTGCCTGTGGATAGGCTGCACGGGGACGGTGAAGAGCAGCAAGAGCTTTCAGGGCTGGCACCTTCCTTGTGGGAGAAGGAGCCGGACGTTTGCCTTTTCAGAAAGAGGCTCTGCCTAGAACCAGTGCCGTGATGTGTGCACTCAGTGGGAAAGCACAGATGCCCAGTGCTGTTGTGCCTGTGGATAGGCTGCACGGGGACGGTGAAGAGCAGCAAGAGCTTTCAGGGCTGGCACCTTCCTTGTGGGAGAAGTAGCCGGACGTTTGCCTTTTCGGAAAGAGGCTCTGCCGAGAACCAGCACCGTGATGTGTACTGTTCCTGTTAAAGCACAGATGCCCAGTGCTGTTGTGCCTGTGGATAGGCTGCACGGGGACGCTGAAGAGCAGCAAGAGCTTTCAGGGCTGGCACCTTCCTTGTGGGAGAAGGAGCCGGACGTTTGCCTTTTCGGAAAGAGGCTCTGCCGAGAACCAGCGCCGTGAGAGGTGCTGTCTGGGGGAAAGCACAGATGCCCAGTGCTGTTGTGCCTGTGGATAGGCTGCACGGGGACGGTGAAGAGCAGCAAGAGCTTTCAGGGCTGGCACCTTCCTTGTGGGAGAAGGAGCCGGACGTTTGCCTTTTCGGAAAGAGGTTCTGCCGAGAACCAGCGCCGTGAGATGTGCTGTCTGTGGGAAAGCACAGATGCCAGTGCTGTTGTGCCTGTGGATAGGCTGCACGGGGATGGTGAAGAGCAGCAAGAACTTTCAGGGCTGGCACCTTCCTTGTGGCAGAAGGAGCCAGCCGTTTGCCTTTTCGGAAAGAGGCTCTGCCGAGAACCAGCGCCGTGATGTGTACTGTTCCTGTTAAAGCACAGATGCCCAGTGCTGTTGTGCCTGTGGATAGGCTGCACGGGGACGGTGAAGAGCAGCAAGAGCTTTCAGGGCTGGCACCTTCCTTGTGGGAGAAGGAGCCGGACGTTTGCCTTTTCGCAAAGAGGCTCTGCCGAGAACCAGCGCCGTGAGATGTGCACTCAGTGGGAAAGCACAGATGCCCAGTGCTGTTGTGCCTGTGGATAGGCTGCACGGCGACAGTGAAGAGCAGCAAGAGCTTTCAGGGCTGGCACCTTCCTTGTGGGAGAAGGAGCCGGATGTTTGCCTTTTCGCAAAGAGGCTCTGCCGAGAACCAGCGCCGTGAGATGTGCCGGCACTGGGAAAGCACAGATGCCCAGTGCTGTTGTGCCTGTGGATAGGCTGCACGGGGACGGTGAAGAGCAGCAAGAGGTTTCAGGGCTGTCACCTTCCTTGTGGGAGAAGGAGCCAGACGTTTGCCTTTTCGCAAAGAGGCTCTGCCGAGAACCAGCGCCGTGATGTGTACTGTTCCTGTTAAAGCACAGATGCCCAGTGCTGTTGTGCCTGTGGATAGGCTGCAGGGGACAGTGAAGAGCAGCAAGAGCTTTCAGGGCTGGCACCTTCCTTGTGGGAGAAGGAGCCGGACGTTTGCCTTTTCAGAAAGAGGCTCTGCCGAGAACCAGCGCCGTGAGATGTGCTGTCTGGGGGAAAGCACAGATGCCAGTGCTGTTGTGCCTGTGGATAGGCTGCACGGGGATGGTGAAGAGCAGCAAGAGCTTTCAGGGCTGGCACCTTCCTTGTGGCAGAAGGAGCGAGACGTTTGCCTTTTCGGAAAGAGGCTCTGCCGAGAACCAGCGCCGTGAGATGTGCCGGCACTGGGAAAGCACAGATGCCCAGTGCTGTTGTGCCTGTGGATAGGCTGCACGGGGAGAGTGAAGAGCAGCAAGAGCTTTCAGGGCTGGCACCTTCCTTGTGGCAGAAGGAGCCAGACGTTTGCCTTTTCGCAAAGAGGCTCTGCCGAGATCCAGAGCCGTGAGATGTGCTGTCTGGGGGAAAGCACAGATGCCCAGTGCTGTTGTGCCTGTGGATAGGCTGCACGGGGACGGTGAAGAGCAGCAAGAGCTTTCAGGGCTGGCACCTTCCTTGTGGCAGAAGGAGCCGGACGTTTGCCTTTTCGCAAAGAGGCTCTGCCGAGAACCAGCGCCGTGAGATGTGCTGTCTGGGGGAAAGCACAGATGCCCAGTGCTGTTGTGCCTGTGGATAGGCTGCACGGGGACGGTGAAGAGCAGCAAGAACTTTCAGGGCTGGCACCTTCTGTGTGGGAGAAGGAGCCGGACGTTTGCCTTTTCGGAAAGAGGCTCTGCCGAGAACCAGCGCCGTGATGTGTACTGTTCCTGTTAAAGCACAGATGCCCAGTGCTGTTGTGCCTGTGGATAGGCTGCACGGGGACAGTGAAGAGCAGCAAGAGCTTTCAGGGCTGGCACCTTCCTTGTGGGAGAAGGAGCCGGACGTTTGCCTTTTCGCAAAGAGGCTCTGCCGAGAACCAGCGCCGTGAGATGTGCCGGCACTGGGAAAGCACAGATGCCCAGTGCTGTTGTGCCTGTGGATAGGCTGCACGGGGACGGTGAAGAGCAGCAAGAGCTTTCAGGGCTGTCACCTTCCTTGTGGGAGAAGGAGCCAGACGTTTGCCTTTTCGCAAAGAGGCTCTGCCGAGAACCAGCGCCGTGATGTGTACTGTTCCTGTTAAAGCACAGATGCCCAGTGCTGTTGTGCCTGTGGATAGGCTGCACGGGGACGCTGAAGAGCAGCAAGAGCTTTCAGGGCTGGCACCTTCCTTGTGGGAGAAGGAGCCGGACGTTTGCCTTTTCGGAAAGAGGCTCTGCCGAGAACCAGCGCCGTGATGTGTACTGTTCCTGTTAAAGCACAGATGCCCAGTGCTGTTGTGCCTGTGGATAGGCTGCACGGGGACGGTGAAGAGCAGCAAGAGCTTTCAGGGCTGGCACCTTCCTTGTGGGAGAAGGAGCCGGACGTTTGCCTTTTCAGAAAGAGGCTCTGCCTAGAACCAGTGCCGTGATGTGTGCACTCAGTGGGAAAGCACAGATGCCCAGTGCTGTTGTGCCTGTGGATAGGCTGCACGGGGACGGTGAAGAGCAGCAAGAGCTTTCAGGGCTGGCACCTTCCTTGTGGGAGAAGTAGCCGGACGTTTGCCTTTTCGGAAAGAGGCTCTGCCGAGAACCAGCACCGTGATGTGTACTGTTCCTGTTAAAGCACAGATGCCCAGTGCTGTTGTGCCTGTGGATAGGCTGCACGGGGACGCTGAAGAGCAGCAAGAGCTTTCAGGGCTGGCACCTTCCTTGTGGGAGAAGGAGCCGGACGTTTGCCTTTTCGGAAAGAGGCTCTGCCGAGAACCAGCGCCGTGAGAGGTGCTGTCTGGGGGAAAGCACAGATGCCCAGTGCTGTTGTGCCTGTGGATAGGCTGCACGGGGACGGTGAAGAGCAGCAAGAGCTTTCAGGGCTGGCACCTTCCTTGTGGGAGAAGGAGCCGGACGTTTGCCTTTTCGGAAAGAGGTTCTGCCGAGAACCAGCGCCGTGAGATGTGCTGTCTGTGGGAAAGCACAGATGCCAGTGCTGTTGTGCCTGTGGATAGGCTGCACGGGGATGGTGAAGAGCAGCAAGAACTTTCAGGGCTGGCACCTTCCTTGTGGCAGAAGGAGCCAGCCGTTTGCCTTTTCGGAAAGAGGCTCTGCCGAGAACCAGCGCCGTGATGTGTACTGTTCCTGTTAAAGCACAGATGCCCAGTGCTGTTGTGCCTGTGGATAGGCTGCACGGGGACGGTGAAGAGCAGCAAGAGCTTTCAGGGCTGGCACCTTCCTTGTGGGAGAAGGAGCCGGACGTTTGCCTTTTCGCAAAGAGGCTCTGCCGAGAACCAGCGCCGTGAGATGTGCACTCAGTGGGAAAGCACAGATGCCCAGTGCTGTTGTGCCTGTGGATAGGCTGCACGGCGACAGTGAAGAGCAGCAAGAGCTTTCAGGGCTGGCACCTTCCTTGTGGGAGAAGGAGCCGGATGTTTGCCTTTTCGCAAAGAGGCTCTGCCGAGAACCAGCGCCGTGAGATGTGCCGGCACTGGGAAAGCACAGATGCCCAGTGCTGTTGTGCCTGTGGATAGGCTGCACGGGGACGGTGAAGAGCAGCAAGAGGTTTCAGGGCTGTCACCTTCCTTGTGGGAGAAGGAGCCAGACGTTTGCCTTTTCGCAAAGAGGCTCTGCCGAGAACCAGCGCCGTGATGTGTACTGTTCCTGTTAAAGCACAGATGCCCAGTGCTGTTGTGCCTGTGGATAGGCTGCAGGGGACAGTGAAGAGCAGCAAGAGCTTTCAGGGCTGGCACCTTCCTTGTGGGAGAAGGAGCCGGACGTTTGCCTTTTCAGAAAGAGGCTCTGCCGAGAACCAGCGCCGTGAGATGTGCTGTCTGGGGGAAAGCACAGATGCCAGTGCTGTTGTGCCTGTGGATAGGCTGCACGGGGATGGTGAAGAGCAGCAAGAGCTTTCAGGGCTGGCACCTTCCTTGTGGCAGAAGGAGCGAGACGTTTGCCTTTTCGGAAAGAGGCTCTGCCGAGAACCAGCGCCGTGAGATGTGCCGGCACTGGGAAAGCACAGATGCCCAGTGCTGTTGTGCCTGTGGATAGGCTGCACGGGGAGAGTGAAGAGCAGCAAGAGCTTTCAGGGCTGGCACCTTCCTTGTGGCAGAAGGAGCCAGACGTTTGCCTTTTCGCAAAGAGGCTCTGCCGAGATCCAGAGCCGTGAGATGTGCTGTCTGGGGGAAAGCACAGATGCCCAGTGCTGTTGTGCCTGTGGATAGGCTGCACGGGGACGGTGAAGAGCAGCAAGAGCTTTCAGGGCTGGCACCTTCCTTGTGGCAGAAGGAGCCGGACGTTTGCCTTTTCGCAAAGAGGCTCTGCCGAGAACCAGCGCCGTGATGTGTACTGTTCCTGTTAAAGCACAGATGCCCAGTGCTGTTGTGCCTGTGGATTGGCTGCACGGGGACGGTGAAGAGCAGCAAGAGCTTTCAGGGCTGGCACCTTCCTTGTGGGAGAAGGAGCCGGACGTTTGCCTTTTCGCAAAGAGGCTCTGCCGAGAACCAGCGCCGTGAGATGTGCCGGCACTGGGAAAGCACAGATGCCCAGTGCTGTTGTGCCTGTGGATAGGCTGCACGGGGACGGTGAAGAGCAGCAAGAGCTTTCAGGGCTGGCACCTTCCTTGTGGGAGAAGGAGCCAGACGTTTGCCTTTTCAGAAAGAGGCTCTGCCGAGAACCAGCGCCGTGAGATGTGCTGTCTGGGGGAAAGCACAGATGCCCAGTGCTGTTGTGCCTGTGGATAGGCTGCACGGGGACGGTGAAGAGCAGCAAGAGCTTTCAGGGCTGGCACGTTCCTTGTGGGAGAAGGAGCCAGACGTTTGCCTTTTCGGAAAGAGGCTCTGCCGAGAACCAGCGCCATGAGATCTGCTGTCAGAGGGAAAGCACAGATGCCCAGTGCTGTTGTGCTTGTGGATAGGCTGCAGGGGACAGTGAAGAGCAGCAAGAGCTTTCAGGGCTGGCACCTTCCTTGTGGGAGAAGGAGCCGGACGTTTGCCTTTTCGGAAAGAGGCTCTGCCGAGAACCAGCGCCGTGAGATGTGCACTCAGTGGGAAAGCACAGATGCCCAGTGCTGTTGTGCCTGTGGATAGGCTGCACGGGGACGCTGAAGAGCAGCAAGAGCTTTCAGGGCTGGCACCTTCTGTGTGGGAGAAGGAGCCGGACGTTTGCCTTTTCGGAAAGAGGCTCTGCCGAGAACCAGCGCCGTGATGTGTACTGTTCCTGTTAAAGCACAGATGCCCAGTGCTGTTGTGCCTGTGGATAGGCTGCACGGGGACAGTGAAGAGCAGCAAGAGCTTTCAGGGCTGGCACCTTCCTTGTGGGAGAAGGAGCCGGACGTTTGCCTTTTCGCAAAGAGGCTCTGCCGAGAACCAGCGCCGTGAGATGTGCCGGCACTGGGAAAGCACAGATGCCCACTGCTGTTGTGCCTGTGGATAGGCTGTACGGGGATGGTGAAGAGCAGCAAGAGCTTTCAGGGCTGTCACCTTCCTTGTGGGAGAAGGAGCCAGACGTTTGCCTTTTCGCAAAGAGGCTCTGCCGAGAACCAGCGCCGTGATGTGTACTGTTCCTGTTAAAGCACAGATGCCCAGTGCTGTTGTGCCTGTGGATAGGCTGCAGGGGACAGTGAAGAGCAGCAAGAGCTTTCAGGGCTGGCACCTTCCTTGTGGGAGAAGGAGCCAGACGTTTGCCTTTTCGGAAAGAGGCTCTGCCGAGAACCAGCGCCGTGAGATGTGCCGGCACTGGGAAAGCACAGATGCCCAGTGCTGTTGTGCCTGTGGATAGGCTGCACGGGGACGGTGAAGAGCAGCAAGAGCTTTCAGGGCTGGCACCTTCCTTGTGGGAGAAGGAGCCGGACGTTTGCCTTTTCGGAAAGAGGCTCTGCCGAGAACCAGCGCCGTGAGATGTGCTGTCTGGGGGAAAGCACAGATGCCCAGTGCTGTTGTGCCTGTGGATAGGCTGCACGGGGACGCTGAAGAGCAGCAAGAACTTTCAGGGCTGGCACCTTCTGTGTGGGAGAAGGAGCCGGACGTTTGCCTTTTCGGAAAGAGGCTCTGCCGAGAACCAGCGCCGTGATGTGTACTGTTCCTGTTAAAGCACAGATGCCCAGTGCTGTTGTGCCTGTGGATAGGCTGCACGGGGACAGTGAAGAGCAGCAAGAGCTTTCAGGGCTGGCACCTTCCTTGTGGGAGAAGGAGCCAGACGTTTGCCTTTTCGGAAAGAGGCTCTGCCGAGAACCAGCGCCGTGAGATGTGCCGGCACTGGGAAAGCACAGATGCCCAGTGCTGTTGTGCCTGTGGATAGGCTGCACGGGGACGGTGAAGAGCAGCAAGAGCTTTCAGGGCTGGCACCTTCCTTGTGGGAGAAGGAGCCGGACGTTTGCCTTTTCGGAAAGAGGCTCTGCCGAGAACCAGCGCCATGAGATGTGCTGTCTGTGGGAAAGCACAGATGCCCAGTGCTGTTGTGCCTGTGGATAGGCTGCACGGGGACGGTGAAGAGCAGCAAGAACTTTCAGGGCTGGCACCTTCTGTGTGGGAGAAGGAGCCGGACGTTTGCCTTTTCGGAAAGAGGCTCTGCCGAGAACCAGCGCCGTGATGTGTACTGTTCCTGTTAAAGCACAGATGCCCAGTGCTGTTGTGCCTCTGGATAGGCTGCACGGGGACAGTGAAGAGCAGCAAGAGCTTTCAGGGCTGTCACCTTCCTTGTGGGAGAAGGAGCCGGACGTTTGCCTTTTCGCAAAGAGGCTCTGCCGAGAACCAGCGCCGTGAGATGTGCCGGCACTGGGAAAGCACAGATGCCCAGTGCTGTTGTGCCTGTGGATAGGCTGCACGGGGACGGTGAAGAGCAGCAAGAGCTTTCAGGGCTGTCACCTTCCTTGTGGGAGAAGGAGCCAGACGTTTGCCTTTTCGCAAAGAGGCTCTGCCTTGAACCAGCGCCGTGATGTGTACTGTTCCTGTTAAAGCACAGATGCCCAGTGCTGTTGTGCCTGTGGATAGGCTGCACGGGGACGGTGAAGAGCAGCAAGAGCTTTCAGGGCTGGCACCTTCCTTGTGGGAGAAGGAGCCGGACGTTTGCCTTTTCGGAAAGAGGCTCTGCCGAGAACCAGCGCCGTGATGTGTACTGTTCCTGTTAAAGCACAGATGCCCAGTGCTGTTGTGCCTGTGGATAGGCTGCACGGGGACGGTGAAGAGCAGCAAGAGCTTTCAGGGCTGGCACCTTCCTTGTGGGAGAAGGAGCCGGACGTTTGCCTTTTCAGAAAGAGGCTCTGCCTAGAACCAGTGCCGTGATGTGTGCACTCAGTGGGAAAGCACAGATGCCCAGTGCTGTTGTGCCTGTGGATAGGCTGCACGGGGACGCTGAAGAGCAGCAAGAGCTTTCAGGGCTGGCACCTTCCTTGTGGGAGAAGTAGCCGGACGTTTGCCTTTTCGCAAAGAGGCTCTGCCGAGAACCAGCACCGTGATGTGTACTGTTCCTGTTAAAGCACAGATGCCCAGTGCTGTTGTGCCTGTGGATAGGCTGCACGGGGACGCTGAAGAGCAGCAAGAGCTTTCAGGGCTGGCACCTTCCTTGTGGGAGAAGGAGCCGGACGTTTGCCTTTTCGGAAAGAGGCTCTGCCGAGAACCAGCGCCGTGAGAGGTGCTGTCTGGGGGAAAGCACAGATGCCCAGTGCTGTTGTGCCTGTGGATAGGCTGCACGGGGACGGTGAAGAGCAGCAAGAGCTTTCAGGGCTGGCACCTTCCTTGTGGGAGAAGGAGCCGGACGTTTGCCTTTTCGGAAAGAGGCTCTGCCGAGAACCAGCGCCGTGAGATGTGCTGTCTGGGGGAAAGCACAGATGCCCAGTGCTGTTGTGCCTGTGGATAGGCTGCACGGGGACGCTGAAGAGCAGCAAGAACTTTCAGGGCTGGCACCTTCTGTGTGGGAGAAGGAGCCGGACGTTTGCCTTTTCGGAAAGAGGCTCTGCCGAGAACCAGCGCCGTGATGTGTACTGTTCCTGTTAAAGCACAGATGCCCAGTGCTGTTGTGCCTGTGGATAGGCTGCACGGGGACAGTGAAGAGCAGCAAGAGCTTTCAGGGCTGGCACCTTCCTTGTGGGAGAAGGAGCCAGACGTTTGCCTTTTCGGAAAGAGGCTCTGCCGAGAACCAGCGCCGTGAGATGTGCCGGCACTGGGAAAGCACAGATGCCCAGTGCTGTTGTGCCTGTGGATAGGCTGCACGGGGACGGTGAAGAGCAGCAAGAGCTTTCAGGGCTGGCACCTTCCTTGTGGGAGAAGGAGCCGGACGTTTGCCTTTTCGGAAAGAGGCTCTGCCGAGAACCAGCGCCATGAGATGTGCTGTCTGTGGGAAAGCACAGATGCCCAGTGCTGTTGTGCCTGTGGATAGGCTGCACGGGGACGGTGAAGAGCAGCAAGAACTTTCAGGGCTGGCACCTTCTGTGTGGGAGAAGGAGCCGGACGTTTGCCTTTTCGGAAAGAGGCTCTGCCGAGAACCAGCGCCGTGATGTGTACTGTTCCTGTTAAAGCACAGATGCCCAGTGCTGTTGTGCCTCTGGATAGGCTGCACGGGGACAGTGAAGAGCAGCAAGAGCTTTCAGGGCTGTCACCTTCCTTGTGGGAGAAGGAGCCGGACGTTTGCCTTTTCGCAAAGAGGCTCTGCCGAGAACCAGCGCCGTGAGATGTGCCGGCACTGGGAAAGCACAGATGCCCAGTGCTGTTGTGCCTGTGGATAGGCTGCACGGGGACGGTGAAGAGCAGCAAGAGCTTTCAGGGCTGTCACCTTCCTTGTGGGAGAAGGAGCCAGACGTTTGCCTTTTCGCAAAGAGGCTCTGCCTTGAACCAGCGCCGTGATGTGTACTGTTCCTGTTAAAGCACAGATGCCCAGTGCTGTTGTGCCTGTGGATAGGCTGCACGGGGACGGTGAAGAGCAGCAAGAGCTTTCAGGGCTGGCACCTTCCTTGTGGGAGAAGGAGCCGGACGTTTGCCTTTTCGGAAAGAGGCTCTGCCGAGAACCAGCGCCGTGATGTGTACTGTTCCTGTTAAAGCACAGATGCCCAGTGCTGTTGTGCCTGTGGATAGGCTGCACGGGGACGGTGAAGAGCAGCAAGAGCTTTCAGGGCTGGCACCTTCCTTGTGGGAGAAGGAGCCGGACGTTTGCCTTTTCAGAAAGAGGCTCTGCCTAGAACCAGTGCCGTGATGTGTGCACTCAGTGGGAAAGCACAGATGCCCAGTGCTGTTGTGCCTGTGGATAGGCTGCACGGGGACGCTGAAGAGCAGCAAGAGCTTTCAGGGCTGGCACCTTCCTTGTGGGAGAAGTAGCCGGACGTTTGCCTTTTCGCAAAGAGGCTCTGCCGAGAACCAGCACCGTGATGTGTACTGTTCCTGTTAAAGCACAGATGCCCAGTGCTGTTGTGCCTGTGGATAGGCTGCACGGGGACGCTGAAGAGCAGCAAGAGCTTTCAGGGCTGGCACCTTCCTTGTGGGAGAAGGAGCCGGACGTTTGCCTTTTCGGAAAGAGGCTCTGCCGAGAACCAGCGCCGTGAGAGGTGCTGTCTGGGGGAAAGCACAGATGCCCAGTGCTGTTGTGCCTGTGGATAGGCTGCACGGGGACGGTGAAGAGCAGCAAGAGCTTTCAGGGCTGGCACCTTCCTTGTGGGAGAAGGAGCCGGACGTTTGCCTTTTCGGAAAGAGGTTCTGCCGAGAACCAGCGCCGTGAGATGTGCTGTCTGTGGGAAAGCACAGATGCCAGTGCTGTTGTGCCTGTGGATAGGCTGCACGGGGACGGTGAAGAGCAGCAAGAGCTTTCAGGGCTGGCACCTTCCTTGTGGCAGAAGGAGCCGGACGTTTGCCTTTTCGGAAAGAGGCTCTGCCGAGAACCAGCGCCGTGATGTGTACTGTTCCTGTTAAAGCACAGATGCCCAGTGCTGTTGTGCCTGTGGATAGGCTGCACGGGGACGGTGAAGAGCAGCAAGAGCTTTCAGGGCTGGCACCTTCCTTGTGGGAGAAGGAGCCGGACGTTTGCCTTTTCGCAAAGAGGCTCTGCCGAGAACCAGCGCCGTGAGATGTGCACTCAGTGGGAAAGCACAGATGCCCAGTGCTGTTGTGCCTGTGGATAGGCTGCACGGGGACAGTGAAGAGCAGCAAGAGCTTTCAGGGCTGGCACCTTCCTTGTGGGAGAAGGAGCCGGACGTTTGCCTTTTCGGAAAGAGGCTCTGCCGAGAACCAGCGCCGTGAGATGTGCTGTCTGGGGGAAAGCACAGATGCCCAGTGCTGTTGTGCCTGTGGATAGGCTGCACGGGGACGGTGAAGAGCAGCTAGAGCTTTCAGGGCTGGCACCTTCCTTGTGGGAGAAGGAGCCGGACGTTTGCCTTTTCGCAAAGAGGCTCTGCCGAGAACCAGCGCCGTGAGATGTGCCGGCACTGGGAAAGCACAGATGCCCAGTGCTGTTGTGCCTGTGGATAGGCTGCACGGGGACGCTGAAGAGCAGCAAGAGCTTTCAGGGCTGGCACCTTCCTTGTGGGAGAAGGAGCCAGACGTTTGCCTTTTCGCAAAGAGGCTCTGCCGAGAACCAGCGCCGTGATGTGTACTGTTCCTGTTAAAGCACAGATGCCCAGTGCTGTTGTGCCTGTGGATAGGCTGCAGGGGACATTGAAGAGCAGCAAGAGCTTTCAGGGCTGGCACCTTCCTTGTGGGAGAAGGAGACGGACGTTTGCCTTTTCAGAAAGAGGCTCTGCCGAGAACCAGCGCCGTGAGATGTGCTGTCTGGGGGAAAGCACAGATGCCAGTGCTGTTGTGCCTGTGGATAGGCTGCACGGGGATGGTGAAGAGCAGCAAGAGCTTTCAGGGCTGGCACCTTCCTTGTGGCAGAAGGAGCGAGACGTTTGCCTTTTCGGAAAGAGGCTCTGCCGAGAACCAGCGCCGTGAGATGTGCCGGCACTGGGAAAGCACAGATGCCCAGTGCTGTTGTGCCTGTGGATAGGCTGCACGGGGAGAGTGAAGAGCAGCAAGAGCTTTCAGGGCTGGCACCTTCCTTGTGGGAGAAGGAGCCAGACGTTTGCCTTTTCGCAAAGAGGCTCTGCCGAGATCCAGAGCCGTGAGATGTGCTGTCTGGGGGAAAGCACAGATGCCCAGTGCTGTTGTGCCTGTGGATAGGCTGCACGGGGACGGTGAAGAGCAGCAAGAGCTTTCAGGGCTGGCACCTTCCTTGTGGGAGAAGGAGCCGGACGTTTGCCTTTTCGGAAAGAGGCTCTGCCGAGAACCAGCGCCGTGATGTGTACTGTTCCTGTTAAAGCACAGATGCCCAGTGCTGTTGTGCCTGTGGATTGGCTGCACGGGGACGGTGAAGAGCAGCAAGAGCTTTCAGGGCTGGCACCTTCCTTGTGGGAGAAGGAGCCGGACGTTTGCCTTTTCGGAAAGAGGCTCTGCCGAGAACCAGCGCCGTGAGATGTGCACTCAGTGGGAAAGCACAGATGCCCAGTGCTGTTGTGCCTGTGGATAGGCTGCACGGGGACGCTGAAGAGCAGCAAGAGCTTTCAGGGCTGGCACCTTCTGTGTGGGAGAAGGAGCCGGACGTTTGCCTTTTCGGAAAGAGGCTCTGCCGAGAACCAGCGCCGTGATGTGTACTGTTCCTGTTAAAGCACAGATGCCCAGTGCTGTTGTGCCTGTGGATAGGCTGCACGGGGACGCTGAAGAGCAGCAAGAGCTTTCAGGGCTGGCACCTTCCTTGTGGGAGAAGGAGCCGGACGTTTGCCTTTTCGCAAAGAGGCTCTGCCGAGAACCAGCGCCGTGAGATGTGCCGGCACTGGGAAAGCACAGATGCCCAGTGCTGTTGTGCCTGTGGATAGGCTGCACGGGGACGGTGAAGAGCAGCAAGAGCTTTCAGGGCTGGCACCTTCCTTGTGGGAGAAGGAGCCAGACGTTTGCCTTTTCGCAAAGAGGCTCTGCCGAGAACCAGCGCCGTGATGTGTACTGTTCCTGTTAAAGCACAGATGCCCAGTGCTGTTGTGCCTGTGGATAGGCTGCAGGGGACAGTGAAGAGCAGCAAGAGCTTTCAGGGCTGGCACCTTCCTTGTGGGAGAAGGAGCCGGACGTTTGCCTTTTCGGAAAGAGGCTCTGCCGAGAACCAGCGCCGTGAGATGTGCTGTCTGGGGGAAAGCACAGATGCCCAGTGCTGTTGTGCCTGTGGATAGGCTGCACGGGGACGGTGAAGAGCAGCAAGAGCTTTCAGGGCTGGCACCTTCCTTGTGGGAGAAGGAGCCAGACGTTTGCCTTTTCGGAAAGAGGCTCTGCCGAGAACCAGCGCCGTGATGTGTACTGTTCCTGTTAAAGCACAGATGCCCAGTGCTGTTGTGCCTGTGGATAGGCTGCACGGGGACGCTGAAGAGCAGCAAGAGCTTTCAGGGCTGGCACCTTCCTTGTGGGACAAGGAGCCGGACGTTTGCCTTTTCGGAAAGAGGCTCTGCCGAGAACCAGCGCCGTGATGTGTAATGTTCCTGTTAAAGCACAGATGCCCAGTGCTGTTGTGCCTGTGGATAGGCTGCACGGGGACAGTGAAGAGAAGCAAGAGCTATCAGGGCTGGCACCTTCCTTGTGGGAGAAGGAGCCGGACGTTTGCCTTTTCAGAAAGAGGCTCTGCCGAGAACCAGCGCCGTGAGATGTGCTGTCTGGAGGAAAGCACAGATGCCCAGTGCTGTTGTGCCTGTGGATAGGCTGCACGGGGACGGTGAAGAGCAGCAAGAGCTTTCAGGGCTGGCACCTTCCTTGTGGGAGAAGGAGCCGGACGTTTGCCTTTTCGGAAAGAGGCTCTGCCGAGAACCAGCGCCGTGATGTGTACTTTTCCTGTTAAAGCACAGATGCCCAGTGCTGTTGTGCCTGTGGATAGGCTGCACGGGGACAGTGAAGAGCAGCAAGAGCTTTCAGGGCTGGCACCTTCCTTGTGGGAGAAGGAGCCGGACGTTTGCCTTTTCGGAAAGAGGCTCTGCCGAGAACCAGCGCCGTGAGAGGTGCTGTCTGGGGGGAAAGCACAGATGCCCAGTGCTGTTGTGCCTGTGGATAGGCTGCACGGGGACGGTGAAGAGCAGCAAGAGCTTTCAGGGCTGGCACCTTCCTTGTGGGAGAAGGAGCCGGACGTTTGCCTTTTCGGAAAGAGGTTCTGCCGAGAACCAGCGCCGTGAGATGTGCTGTCTGGGGGAAAGCACAGATGCCAGTGCTGTTGTGCCTGTGGAAAGGCTGCACGGGGACGGTGAAGAGCAGCAAGCACTTTCAGGGCTGGCACCTTCCTTGTGGGAGAAGGAGCCGGACGTTTGCCTTTTCGGAAAGAGGCTCTGCCGAGAACCAGCGCCGTGAGATGTGCTGTCTGGGGGAAAGCACAGATGCCCAGTGCTGTTGTGCCTGTGGATAGGCTGCACGGGGACGGTGAAGAGCAGCAAGAGCTTTCAGGGCTGTCACCTTCCTTGTGGGAGAAGGAGCCGGACGTTTGCCTTTTCGGAAAGAGGCTCTGCCGAGAACCAGCGCCGTGAGATGTGCCGGCACTGGGAAAGCACAGATGCCCAGTGCTGTTGTGCCTGTGGATAGGCTGCACGGGGACGGTGAAGAGCAGCAAGAGCTTTCAGGGCTGGCACGTTCCTTGTGGGAGAAGGAGCCGGACGTTTGCCTTTTCGGAAAGAGCTCTGCCGAGAACCAGCGCCGTGATGTGTACTGTTACTGTTAAAGCACAGATGCCCAGTGCTGTTGTGCCTGTGGATAGGCTGCACGGGGAGAGTGAAGAGCAGCAAGAGCTTTCAGGGCTGGCACCTTCCTTGTGGGAGAAGGAGCCGGACGTTTGCCTTTTCGCAAAGAGGCTCTGCCGAGATCCAGAGCCGTGAGATGTGCTGTCTGGGGGAAAGCAAAGATGCCCAGTGCTGTTGTGCCTGTGGATAGGCTGCACGGGGACGGTGAAGAGCAGCAAGAGCTTTCAGGGCTGGCACCTTCCTTGTGGGAGAAGGAGCCGGACGTTTGCCTTTTCGGAAAGAGGCTCTGCCGAGAACCAGCGCCGTGATGTGTACTGTTCCTGTTAAAGCACAGCTGCCCAGTGCTGTTGTGCCTGTGGATAGGCTGCACGGGGACGGTGAAGAGCAGCAAGAACTTTCAGGGCTGGCACCTTCCTTGTGGGAGAAGGAGCCAGACGTTTGCCTTTTCGCAAAGAGGCTCTGCCGAGATCCAGCGCCGTGAGATGTGCTGTCTGGGGGAAAGCACAGATGCCCAGTGCTGTTGTGCCTGTGGATAGGCTGCACGGGGACGGTGAAGAGCAGCAAGAGCTTTCAGGGCTGGCACCTTCCTTGTGGGAGAAGGAGCCGGACGTTTGCCTTTTCGGAAAGAGGCTCTGCCGAGATCCAGCGCCGTGAGATGTGCACTCAGTGGGAAAGCACAGATGCCCAGTGCTGTTGTGCCTGTGGATAGGTTGCACGGGGACGGTGAAGAGCAGCAAGAGCTTTCAGGGCTGGCACCTTCCTTGTGGGAGAAGGAGCCGGACGTTTGCCTTTTCGGAAAGAGCTCTGCCGAGAACCAGCGCCGTGATGTGTACTGTTACTGTTAAAGCACAGATGCCCAGTGCTGTTGTGCCTGTGGATAGGCTGCACGGGGAGAGTGAAGAGCAGCAAGAGCTTTCAGGGCTGGCACCTTCCTTGTGGGAGAAGGAGCCGGACGTTTGCCTTTTCGCAAAGAGGCTCTGCCGAGATCCAGAGCCGTGAGATGTGCTGTCTGGGGGAAAGCAAAGATGCCCAGTGCTGTTGTGCCTGTGGATAGGCTGCACGGGGACGGTGAAGAGCAGCAAGAGCTTTCAGGGCTGGCACCTTCCTTGTGGGAGAAGGAGCCGGACGTTTGCCTTTTCGGAAAGAGGCTCTGCCGAGAACCAGCGCCGTGATGTGTACTGTTCCTGTTAAAGCACAGCTGCCCAGTGCTGTTGTGCCTGTGGATAGGCTGCACGGGGACGGTGAAGAGCAGCAAGAACTTTCAGGGCTGGCACCTTCCTTGTGGGAGAAGGAGCCAGACGTTTGCCTTTTCGGAAAGAGGCTCTGCCGAGATCCAGCGCCGTGAGATGTGCTGTCTGGGGGAAAGCACAGATGCCCAGTGCTGTTGTGCCTGTGGATAGGCTGCACGGGGACGGTGAAGAGCAGCAAGAGCTTTCAGGGCTGGCACCTTCCTTGTGGGAGAAGGAGCCGGACGTTTGCCTTTTCGGAAAGAGGCTCTGCCGAGATCCAGCGCCGTGAGATGTGCACTCAGTGGGAAAGCACAGATGCCCAGTGCTGTTGTGCCTGTGGATAGGTTGCACGGGGACGGTGAAGAGCAGCAAGAGCTTTCAGGGCTGGCACCTTCCTTGTGGGAGAAGGAGCCGGACGTTTGCCTTTTCGGAAAGAGGCTCTGCCGAGAACCAGCGCCATGAGATGTGCTGTCTGGGGGAAAGCACAGATGCCCAGTGCTGTTGTGCCTGTGGATAGGCTGCACGGGGACGGTGAAGAGCAGCAAGAGCTTTCAGGGCTGGCACCTTCCTTGTGGGAGAAGTAGCCGGACGTTTGCCTTTTCGCAAAGAGGTTCTGCCGAGAACCAGCGCCGTGAAATGTGCTGTCTGGGGGAAAGCACAGATGCCAGTGCTGTTGTGCCTGTGGATAGGCTGCACGGGGACGGTGAAGAGCAGCAAGAGCTTTCAGGGCTGGCACCTTCCTTGTGGGAGAAGGAGCCGGACGTTTGCCTTTTCGGAAAGAGGCTCTGCCGAGAACCAGCGCCATGATGTGTACTGTTCCTGTTAAACCACAGATGCCCAGTGCTGTTGTGCCTGTGGATAGGCTGCACGGGGACGCTGAAGAGCAGCAAGAGCTTTCAGGGCTGGCACGTTCCTTGTGGGAGAAGGAGCGGGACGTTTGCCTTTTTGGAAAGAGGCTCTGCCGAGATCCAGCGCCGTGAGATGTGCACTCAGTGGGAAAGCACAGATGCCCAGTGCTGTTGTGCCTGTGGATAGGCTGCATGGGGACGCTGAAGAGCAGGAAGAGCTTTCAGGGCTGGCACCTTCCTTGTGGGAGAAGGAGCCGGACGTTTGCCTTTTCGCAAAGAGGCTCTGCCGAGAACCAGCGCCGTGATGTGTACTGTTCCTGTTAAAGCACAGATGCCCAGTGCTGTTGTGCCTGTGGATAGGCTGCACGGGGACGGTGAAGAGCAGCAAGAGCTTTCAGGGCTGGCACCTTCCTTGTGGGAGAAGGAGCCGGACGTTTGCCTTTTCGGAAAGAGGCTCTGCCGAGAACCAGCGCCGTGAGATGTGCCGGCACTGGGAAAGCACAGATGCCCAGTGCTGTTGTGCCTGTGGATAGGCTGCACGGGGACGGTGAAGAGCAGCAAGAGCTTTCTGGGCTGGCACCTTCCTTGTGGGAGAAGGAGCCAGACGTTTGCCTTTTCGCAAAGAGGCTCTGCCGAGAACCAGCGCCGTGATGTGTACTGTTCCTGTTAAAGCACAGATGCCCAGTGCTGTTGTGCTTGTGGATAGGCTGCACGGGGACGGTGAAGAGCAGCAAGAGCTTTCAGGGCTGGCACCTTCCTTGTGGGAGAAGGAGCCGGACGTTTGCCTTTTCGCAATGAGGCTCTGCCGAAAACCAGCGCCGTGATGTGTACTGTTCCTGTTAAAGCACAGATGCCCAGTGCTGTTGTGCCTGTGGATAGGCTGCACGGGGACGGTGAAGAGTAGCAAGATCTTTCAGGGCTGGCACGTTCCTTGTGGGAGAAGGAGCCGGACGTTTGCCTTTTCGGAAAGAGGCTCTGCCGAGAACCAGCGCCGTGAGATGTGCTGTCTGTGGGAAAGCACAGATGCCAGTGCTGTTGTGCCTGTGGATAGGCTGCACGGGGACGGTGAAGAGCAGCAAGCACTTTCAGGGCTGGCACCTTCCTTGTGGCAGAAGGAGCAAGACGTTTGCCTTTTCGGAAAGAGGCTCTGCCGAGAACCAGCGCCGTGAGATGTGCACTCAGTGGGAAAGCACAGATGCCCAGTGCTGTTGTGCCTGTGGATAGGTTGCACGGGGACGGTGAAGAGCAGCAAGAGCTTTCAGGGCTGGCACCTTCCTTGTGGGAGAAGGAGCCGGACGTTTGCCTTTTCGGAAAGAGGCTCTGCCGAGAACCAGCGCCGTGAGATGTGCTGTCTGTGGGAAAGCACAGATGCCCAGTGCTGTTGTGCCTGTGGATAGGCTGCACGGGGACGGTGAAGAGCAGCAAGAACTTTCAGGGCTGGCACCTTCTGTGTGGGAGAAGGAGCCGGACGTTTGCCTTTTCGGAAAGAGGCTCTGCCGAGAACCAGCGCCGTGATGTGTACTGTTCCTGTTAAAGCACAGATGCCCAGTGCTGTTGTGCCTCTGGATAGGCTGCACGGGGACAGTGAAGAGCAGCAAGAGCTTTCAGGGCTGTCACCTTCCTTGTGGGAGAAGGAGCCGGACGTTTGCCTTTTCGCAAAGAGGCTCTGCCGAGAACCAGCGCCGTGAGATGTGCCGGCACTGGGAAAGCACAGATGCCCAGTGCTGTTGTGCCTGTGGATAGGCTGCACGGGGACGGTGAAGAGCAGCAAGAGCTTTCAGGGCTGTCACCTTCCTTGTGGGAGAAGGAGCCAGACGTTTGCCTTTTCGCAAAGAGGCTCTGCCTTGAACCAGCGCCGTGATGTGTACTGTTCCTGTTAAAGCACAGATGCCCAGTGCTGTTGTGCCTGTGGATAGGCTGCACGGGGACGGTGAAGAGCAGCAAGAGCTTTCAGGGCTGGCACCTTCCTTGTGGGAGAAGGAGCCGGACGTTTGCCTTTTCGGAAAGAGGCTCTGCCGAGAACCAGCGCCGTGATGTGTACTGTTCCTGTTAAAGCACAGATGCCCAGTGCTGTTGTGCCTGTGGATAGGCTGCACGGGGACGGTGAAGAGCAGCAAGAGCTTTCAGGGCTGGCACCTTCCTTGTGGGAGAAGGAGCCGGACGTTTGCCTTTTCAGAAAGAGGCTCTGCCTAGAACCAGTGCCGTGATGTGTGCACTCAGTGGGAAAGCACAGATGCCCAGTGCTGTTGTGCCTGTGGATAGGCTGCACGGGGACGCTGAAGAGCAGCAAGAGCTTTCAGGGCTGGCACCTTCCTTGTGGGAGAAGTAGCCGGACGTTTGCCTTTTCGCAAAGAGGCTCTGCCGAGAACCAGCACCGTGATGTGTACTGTTCCTGTTAAAGCACAGATGCCCAGTGCTGTTGTGCCTGTGGATAGGCTGCACGGGGACGCTGAAGAGCAGCAAGAGCTTTCAGGGCTGGCACCTTCCTTGTGGGAGAAGGAGCCGGACGTTTGCCTTTTCGGAAAGAGGCTCTGCCGAGAACCAGCGCCGTGAGAGGTGCTGTCTGGGGGAAAGCACAGATGCCCAGTGCTGTTGTGCCTGTGGATAGGCTGCACGGGGACGGTGAAGAGCAGCAAGAGCTTTCAGGGCTGGCACCTTCCTTGTGGGAGAAGGAGCCGGACGTTTGCCTTTTCGGAAAGAGGTTCTGCCGAGAACCAGCGCCGTGAGATGTGCTGTCTGTGGGAAAGCACAGATGCCAGTGCTGTTGTGCCTGTGGATAGGCTGCACGGGGACGGTGAAGAGCAGCAAGAGCTTTCAGGGCTGGCACCTTCCTTGTGGCAGAAGGAGCCGGACGTTTGCCTTTTCGGAAAGAGGCTCTGCCGAGAACCAGCGCCGTGATGTGTACTGTTCCTGTTAAAGCACAGATGCCCAGTGCTGTTGTGCCTGTGGATAGGCTGCACGGGGACGGTGAAGAGCAGCAAGAGCTTTCAGGGCTGGCACCTTCCTTGTGGGAGAAGGAGCCGGACGTTTGCCTTTTCGCAAAGAGGCTCTGCCGAGAACCAGCGCCGTGAGATGTGCACTCAGTGGGAAAGCACAGATGCCCAGTGCTGTTGTGCCTGTGGATAGGCTGCACGGGGACAGTGAAGAGCAGCAAGAGCTTTCAGGGCTGGCACCTTCCTTGTGGGAGAAGGAGCCGGACGTTTGCCTTTTCGGAAAGAGGCTCTGCCGAGAACCAGCGCCGTGAGATGTGCTGTCTGGGGGAAAGCACAGATGCCCAGTGCTGTTGTGCCTGTGGATAGGCTGCACGGGGACGGTGAAGAGCAGCTAGAGCTTTCAGGGCTGGCACCTTCCTTGTGGGAGAAGGAGCCGGACGTTTGCCTTTTCGCAAAGAGGCTCTGCCGAGAACCAGCGCCGTGAGATGTGCCGGCACTGGGAAAGCACAGATGCCCAGTGCTGTTGTGCCTGTGGATAGGCTGCACGGGGACGCTGAAGAGCAGCAAGAGCTTTCAGGGCTGGCACCTTCCTTGTGGGAGAAGGAGCCAGACGTTTGCCTTTTCGCAAAGAGGCTCTGCCGAGAACCAGCGCCGTGATGTGTACTGTTCCTGTTAAAGCACAGATGCCCAGTGCTGTTGTGCCTGTGGATAGGCTGCAGGGGACATTGAAGAGCAGCAAGAGCTTTCAGGGCTGGCACCTTCCTTGTGGGAGAAGGAGACGGACGTTTGCCTTTTCAGAAAGAGGCTCTGCCGAGAACCAGCGCCGTGAGATGTGCTGTCTGGGGGAAAGCACAGATGCCAGTGCTGTTGTGCCTGTGGATAGGCTGCACGGGGATGGTGAAGAGCAGCAAGAGCTTTCAGGGCTGGCACCTTCCTTGTGGCAGAAGGAGCGAGACGTTTGCCTTTTCGGAAAGAGGCTCTGCCGAGAACCAGCGCCGTGAGATGTGCCGGCACTGGGAAAGCACAGATGCCCAGTGCTGTTGTGCCTGTGGATAGGCTGCACGGGGAGAGTGAAGAGCAGCAAGAGCTTTCAGGGCTGGCACCTTCCTTGTGGGAGAAGGAGCCAGACGTTTGCCTTTTCGCAAAGAGGCTCTGCCGAGATCCAGAGCCGTGAGATGTGCTGTCTGGGGGAAAGCACAGATGCCCAGTGCTGTTGTGCCTGTGGATAGGCTGCACGGGGACGGTGAAGAGCAGCAAGAGCTTTCAGGGCTGGCACCTTCCTTGTGGGAGAAGGAGCCGGACGTTTGCCTTTTCGGAAAGAGGCTCTGCCGAGAACCAGCGCCGTGATGTGTACTGTTCCTGTTAAAGCACAGATGCCCAGTGCTGTTGTGCCTGTGGATTGGCTGCACGGGGACGGTGAAGAGCAGCAAGAGCTTTCAGGGCTGGCACCTTCCTTGTGGGAGAAGGAGCCGGACGTTTGCCTTTTCAGAAAGAGGCTCTGCCGAGAACCAGCGCCGTGAGATGTGCACTCAGTGGGAAAGCACAGATGTCCAGTGCTGTTGTGCCTGTGGATAGGCTGCACGGGGACGGTGAAGAGCAGCAAGAGCTTTCAGGGCTGGCACCTTCCTTGTGGGAGAAGGAGCCGGACGTTTGCCTTTTCGGAAAGAGGCTCTGCCGAGAACCAGCGCCGTGAGATGTGCACTCAGTGGGAAAGCACAGATGCCCAGTGCTGTTGTGCCTGTGGATAGGCTGCACGGGGACGCTGAAGAGCAGCAAGAGCTTTCAGGGCTGGCACCTTCTGTGTGGGAGAAGGAGCCGGACGTTTGCCTTTTCGGAAAGAGGCTCTGCCGAGAACCAGCGCCGTGATGTGTACTGTTCCTGTTAAAGCACAGATGCCCAGTGCTGTTGTGCCTGTGGATAGGCTGCACGGGGACGCTGAAGAGCAGCAAGAGCTTTCAGGGCTGGCACCTTCCTTGTGGGAGAAGGAGCCGGACGTTTGCCTTTTCGCAAAGAGGCTCTGCCGAGAACCAGCGCCGTGAGATGTGCCGGCACTGGGAAAGCACAGATGCCCAGTGCTGTTGTGCCTGTGGATAGGCTGCACGGGGACGGTGAAGAGCAGCAAGAGCTTTCAGGGCTGGCACCTTCCTTGTGGGAGAAGGAGCCAGACGTTTGCCTTTTCGCAAAGAGGCTCTGCCGAGAACCAGCGCCGTGATGTGTACTGTTCCTGTTAAAGCACAGATGCCCAGTGCTGTTGTGCCTGTGGATAGGCTGCAGGGGACAGTGAAGAGCAGCAAGAGCTTTCAGGGCTGGCACCTTCCTTGTGGGAGAAGGAGCCGGACGTTTGCCTTTTCGGAAAGAGGCTCTGCCGAGAACCAGCGCCGTGAGATGTGCTGTCTGGGGGAAAGCACAGATGCCCAGTGCTGTTGTGCCTGTGGATAGGCTGCACGGGGACGGTGAAGAGCAGCAAGAGCTTTCAGGGCTGGCACCTTCCTTGTGGGAGAAGGAGCCAGACGTTTGCCTTTTCGGAAAGAGGCTCTGCCGAGAACCAGCGCCGTGATGTGTACTGTTCCTGTTAAAGCACAGATGCCCAGTGCTGTTGTGCCTGTGGATAGGCTGCACGGGGACGCTGAAGAGCAGCAAGAGCTTTCAGGGCTGGCACCTTCCTTGTGGGACAAGGAGCCGGACGTTTGCCTTTTCGGAAAGAGGCTCTGCCGAGAACCAGCGCCGTGATGTGTAATGTTCCTGTTAAAGCACAGATGCCCAGTGCTGTTGTGCCTGTGGATAGGCTGCACGGGGACAGTGAAGAGAAGCAAGAGCTTTCAGGGCTGGCACCTTCCTTGTGGGAGAAGGAGCCGGACGTTTGCCTTTTCAGAAAGAGGCTCTGCCGAGAACCAGCGCCGTGAGATGTGCTGTCTGGAGGAAAGCACAGATGCCCAGTGCTGTTGTGCCTGTGGATAGGCTGCACGGGGACGGTGAAGAGCAGCAAGAGCTTTCAGGGCTGGCACCTTCCTTGTGGGAGAAGGAGCCGGACGTTTGCCTTTTCGGAAAGAGGCTCTGCCGAGAACCAGCGCCGTGATGTGTACTTTTCCTGTTAAAGCACAGATGCCCAGTGCTGTTGTGCCTGTGGATAGGCTGCACGGGGACAGTGAAGAGCAGCAAGAGCTTTCAGGGCTGGCACCTTCCTTGTGGGAGAAGGAGCCGGACGTTTGCCTTTTCGGAAAGAGGCTCTGCCGAGAACCAGCGCCGTGAGAGGTGCTGTCTGGGGGGAAAGCACAGATGCCCAGTGCTGTTGTGCCTGTGGATAGGCTGCACGGGGACGGTGAAGAGCAGCAAGAGCTTTCAGGGCTGGCACCTTCCTTGTGGGAGAAGGAGCCGGACGTTTGCCTTTTCGGAAAGAGGTTCTGCCGAGAACCAGCGCCGTGAGATGTGCTGTCTGGGGGAAAGCACAGATGCCAGTGCTGTTGTGCCTGTGGAAAGGCTGCACGGGGACGGTGAAGAGCAGCAAGCACTTTCAGGGCTGGCACCTTCCTTGTGGGAGAAGGAGCCGGACGTTTGCCTTTTCGGAAAGAGGCTCTGCCGAGAACCAGCGCCGTGAGATGTGCTGTCTGTGGGAAAGCACAGATGCCCAGTGCTGTTGTGCCTGTGGATAGGCTGCACGGGGACGGTGAAGAGCAGCAAGAGCTTTCAGGGCTGTCACCTTCCTTGTGGGAGAAGGAGCCGGACGTTTGCCTTTTCGGAAAGAGGCTCTGCCGAGAACCAGCGCCGTGAGATGTGCCGGCACTGGGAAAGCACAGATGCCCAGTGCTGTTGTGCCTGTGGATAGGCTGCACGGGGACGGTGAAGAGCAGCAAGAGCTTTCAGGGCTGGCACGTTCCTTGTGGGAGAAGGAGCCGGACGTTTGCCTTTTCGGAAAGAGCTCTGCCGAGAACCAGCGCCGTGATGTGTACTGTTACTGTTAAAGCACAGATGCCCAGTGCTGTTGTGCCTGTGGATAGGCTGCACGGGGAGAGTGAAGAGCAGCAAGAGCTTTCAGGGCTGGCACCTTCCTTGTGGGAGAAGGAGCCGGACGTTTGCCTTTTCGCAAAGAGGCTCTGCCGAGATCCAGAGCCGTGAGATGTGCTGTCTGGGGGAAAGCAAAGATGCCCAGTGCTGTTGTGCCTGTGGATAGGCTGCACGGGGACGGTGAAGAGCAGCAAGAGCTTTCAGGGCTGGCACCTTCCTTGTGGGAGAAGGAGCCGGACGTTTGCCTTTTCGGAAAGAGGCTCTGCCGAGAACCAGCGCCGTGATGTGTACTGTTCCTGTTAAAGCACAGCTGCCCAGTGCTGTTGTGCCTGTGGATAGGCTGCACGGGGACGGTGAAGAGCAGCAAGAACTTTCAGGGCTGGCACCTTCCTTGTGGGAGAAGGAGCCAGACGTTTGCCTTTTCGGAAAGAGGCTCTGCCGAGATCCAGCGCCGTGAGATGTGCTGTCTGGGGGAAAGCA
Organism: Buteo buteo; assembly: GCF_964188355.1. NCBI lineage: Eukaryota > Metazoa > Chordata > Aves > Accipitriformes > Accipitridae > Buteo > Buteo buteo. The sequence goes on from NW_027439350.1 coordinate 45,934, forward strand.
CAGATGCCCAGTGCTGTTGTGCCTGTGGATAGGCTGCACGGGGACGGTGAAGAGCAGCAAGAGCTTTCAGGGCTGGCACCTTCCTTGTGGGAGAAGGAGCCGGACGTTTGCCTTTTCGGAAAGAGGCTCTGCCGAGATCCAGCGCCGTGAGATGTGCACTCAGTGGGAAAGCACAGATGCCCAGTGCTGTTGTGCCTGTGGATAGGTTGCACGGGGACGGTGAAGAGCAGCAAGAGCTTTCAGGGCTGGCACCTTCCTTGTGGGAGAAGGAGCCGGACGTTTGCCTTTTCGGAAAGAGCTCTGCCGAGAACCAGCGCCGTGATGTGTACTGTTACTGTTAAAGCACAGATGCCCAGTGCTGTTGTGCCTGTGGATAGGCTGCACGGGGAGAGTGAAGAGCAGCAAGAGCTTTCAGGGCTGGCACCTTCCTTGTGGGAGAAGGAGCCGGACGTTTGCCTTTTCGCAAAGAGGCTCTGCCGAGATCCAGAGCCGTGAGATGTGCTGTCTGGGGGAAAGCAAAGATGCCCAGTGCTGTTGTGCCTGTGGATAGGCTGCACGGGGACGGTGAAGAGCAGCAAGAGCTTTCAGGGCTGGCACCTTCCTTGTGGGAGAAGGAGCCGGACGTTTGCCTTTTCGGAAAGAGGCTCTGCCGAGAACCAGCGCCGTGATGTGTACTGTTCCTGTTAAAGCACAGATGCCCAGTGCTGTTGTGCCTGTGGATAGGCTGCACGGGGACGGTGAAGAGCAGCAAGAACTTTCAGGGCTGGCACCTTCCTTGTGGGAGAAGGAGCCAGACGTTTGCCTTTTCGGAAAGAGGCTCTGCCGAGATCCAGCGCCGTGAGATGTGCTGTCTGGGGGAAAGCACAGATGCCCAGTGCTGTTGTGCCTGTGGATAGGCTGCACGGGGACGGTGAAGAGCAGCAAGAGCTTTCAGGGCTGGCACCTTCCTTGTGGGAGAAGGAGCCGGACGTTTGCCTTTTCGGAAAGAGGCTCTGCCGAGATCCAGCGCCGTGAGATGTGCACTCAGTGGGAAAGCACAGATGCCCAGTGCTGTTGTGCCTGTGGATAGGTTGCACGGGGACGGTGAAGAGCAGCAAGAGCTTTCAGGGCTGGCACCTTCCTTGTGGGAGAAGGAGCCGGACGTTTGCCTTTTCGGAAAGAGGCTCTGCCGAGAACCAGCGCCATGAGATGTGCTGTCTGGGGGAAAGCACAGATGCCCAGTGCTGTTGTGCCTGTGGATAGGCTGCACGGGGACGGTGAAGAGCAGCAAGAGCTTTCAGGGCTGGCACCTTCCTTGTGGGAGAAGTAGCCGGACGTTTGCCTTTTCGCAAAGAGGTTCTGCCGAGAACCAGCGCCGTGAAATGTGCTGTCTGGGGGAAAGCACAGATGCCAGTGCTGTTGTGCCTGTGGATAGGCTGCACGGGGACGGTGAAGAGCAGCAAGAGCTTTCAGGGCTGGCACCTTCCTTGTGGGAGAAGGAGCCGGACGTTTGCCTTTTCGGAAAGAGGCTCTGCCGAGAACCAGCGCCATGATGTGTACTGTTCCTGTTAAACCACAGATGCCCAGTGCTGTTGTGCCTGTGGATAGGCTGCACGGGGACGCTGAAGAGCAGCAAGAGCTTTCAGGGCTGGCACGTTCCTTGTGGGAGAAGGAGCGGGACGTTTGCCTTTTTGGAAAGAGGCTCTGCCGAGATCCAGCGCCGTGAGATGTGCACTCAGTGGGAAAGCACAGATGCCCAGTGCTGTTGTGCCTGTGGATAGGCTGCATGGGGACGCTGAAGAGCAGGAAGAGCTTTCAGGGCTGGCACCTTCCTTGTGGGAGAAGGAGCCGGACGTTTGCCTTTTCGCAAAGAGGCTCTGCCGAGAACCAGCGCCGTGATGTGTACTGTTCCTGTTAAAGCACAGATGCCCAGTGCTGTTGTGCCTGTGGATAGGCTGCACGGGGACGGTGAAGAGCAGCAAGAGCTTTCAGGGCTGGCACCTTCCTTGTGGGAGAAGGAGCCGGACGTTTGCCTTTTCGGAAAGAGGCTCTGCCGAGAACCAGCGCCGTGAGATGTGCCGGCACTGGGAAAGCACAGATGCCCAGTGCTGTTGTGCCTGTGGATAGGCTGCACGGGGACGGTGAAGAGCAGCAAGAGCTTTCTGGGCTGGCACCTTCCTTGTGGGAGAAGGAGCCAGACGTTTGCCTTTTCGCAAAGAGGCTCTGCCGAGAACCAGCGCCGTGATGTGTACTGTTCCTGTTAAAGCACAGATGCCCAGTGCTGTTGTGCTTGTGGATAGGCTGCACGGGGACGGTGAAGAGCAGCAAGAGCTTTCAGGGCTGGCACCTTCCTTGTGGGAGAAGGAGCCGGACGTTTGCCTTTTCGCAATGAGGCTCTGCCGAAAACCAGCGCCGTGATGTGTACTGTTCCTGTTAAAGCACAGATGCCCAGTGCTGTTGTGCCTGTGGATAGGCTGCACGGGGACGGTGAAGAGTAGCAAGATCTTTCAGGGCTGGCACGTTCCTTGTGGGAGAAGGAGCCGGACGTTTGCCTTTTCGGAAAGAGGCTCTGCCGAGAACCAGCGCCGTGAGATGTGCTGTCTGTGGGAAAGCACAGATGCCAGTGCTGTTGTGCCTGTGGATAGGCTGCACGGGGACGGTGAAGAGCAGCAAGCACTTTCAGGGCTGGCACCTTCCTTGTGGCAGAAGGAGCAAGACGTTTGCCTTTTCGGAAAGAGGCTCTGCCGAGAACCAGCGCCGTGAGATGTGCACTCAGTGGGAAAGCACAGATGCCCAGTGCTGTTGTGCCTGTGGATAGGTTGCACGGGGACGGTGAAGAGCAGCAAGAGCTTTCAGGGCTGGCACCTTCCTTGTGGGAGAAGGAGCCGGACGTTTGCCTTTTCGGAAAGAGGGTCTGCCGAGAATCAGCGCCGTGAGATGTGCTGTCTGGGGGAAAGCACAGATGCCCAGTGCTGTTGTGCCTGTGGATAGGCTGCACGGGGACGGTGAAGAGCAGCAAGAGCTTTCAGGGCTGGCACCTTCCTTGTGGGAGAAGGAGCCGGTCGTTTGCCTTTTCGGAAAGAGGTTCTGCCGAGAACCAGCGCCGTGAGATGTGCTGTCTGGGGGAAAGCACAGATGCCAGTGCTGTTGTGCCTGTGGATAGGCTGCACGGGGACGGTGAAGAGCAGCAAGAGCTTTCAGGGCTGGCACCTTCCTTGTGGGAGAAGGAGCCGGACGTTTGCCTTTTCGGAAAGAGGCTCTGCCGAGAACCAGCGCCGTGATGTGTACTGTTCCTGTTAAACCACAGATGCCCAGTGCTGTTGTGCCTGTGGATAGGCTGCACGGGGACGCTGAAGAGCAGCAAGAGCTTTCAGGGCTGACACGTTCCTTGTGGGAGAAGGAGCCGGACGTTTCCCTTTTTGGAAAGAGGCTCTGCCGAGATCCAGCGCCGTGAGATGTGCACTCAGTGGGAAAGCACAGATGCCCAGTGCTGTTGTGCCTGTGGATAGGCTGCATGGGGACGCTGAAGAGCAGCAAGAGCTTTCAGGGCTGGCACCTTCCTTGTGGGAGAAGGAGCCGGACGTTTGCCTTTTCGCAAAGAGGCTCTGCCGAGAACCAGCGCCGTGATGTGTACTGTTCCTGTTAAAGCACAGATGCCCAGTGCTGTTGTGCCTGTGGATAGGCTGCACGGGGACAGTGAAGAGCAGCAAGAGCTTTCAGGGCTGGCACCTTCCTTGTGGGAGAAGGAGCCGGACGTTTGCCTTTTCGGAAAGAGGCTCTGCCGAGAACCAGCGCCGTGAGATGTGCACTCAGTGGGAAAGCACAGATGCCCAGCGCTGTTGTGCCTGTGGATAGGCTGCACGGGGACGGTGAAGAGCAGCAAGAGCTTTCAGGGCTGGCACCTTCCTTGTGGGAGAAGGAGCCGGACGTTTGCCTTTTCGCAAAGAGGCTCTGCCGAGAACCAGCGCCGTGATGTGTACTGTTCCTGTTAAAGCACAGATGCCCAGTGCTGTTGTGCCTGTGGATAGGCTGCACGGGGACAGTGAAGAGCAGCAAGAGCTTTCAGGGCTGGCACCTTCCTTGTGGGAGAAGGAGCCGGACGTTTGCCTTTTCGGAAAGAGGCTCTGCCGAGAACCAGCGCCGTGATGTGTACTGTTCCTGTTAAAGCACAGATGCCCAGTGCTGTTGTGCCTGTGGATAGGCTGCACGGGGACAGTGAAGAGCAGCAAGAGCTTTCAGGGCTGGCACCTTCCTTGTGGGAGAAGGAGCCGGACGTTTGCCTTTTCGGAAAGAGGCTCTGCCGAGAACCAGCGCCGTGAGATGTGCTGTCTGGGGGAAAGCACAGATGCCAGTGCTGTTGTGCCTGTGGATAGGCTGCACGGGGACGCTGAAGAGCAGCAAGAACTTTCAGGGCTGGCACCTTCCTTGTGGGAGAAGGAGCCAGACGTTTGCCTTTTCGGAAAGAGCTCTGCCGAGAACCAGCGCCGTGATGTGTACTGTTACTGTTAAAGCACAGATGCCCAGTGCTGTTGTGCCTGTGGATAGGGTGTACGGGGACAGTGAAGAGCAGCAAGAGCTTTCAGGGCTGGCACCTTCCTTGTGGGAGAAGGAGCCGGACGTTTGCCTTTTTGCAAAGAGGCTCTGCCGAGATCCAGAGCCGTGAGATGTGCTGTCTGGGGGAAAGCACAGATGCCCAGTACTGTTGTGCCTGTGGATAGGCTGCACGGGGACGGTGAAGAGCAGCAAGAGCTTTCAGGGCTGGCACCTTCCTTGTGGGAGAAGGAGCCGGACGTTTGCCTTTTCGGAAAGAGGCTCTGCCGAGAATCAGCGCCGTGAGATGTGCTGTCTGGGGGAAAGCACAGATGCCCAGTGCTGTTGTGCCTGTGGATAGGCTGCACGGGGACGGTGAAGAGCAGCAAGAGCTTTCAGGGCTGGCACCTTCCTTGTGGGAGAAGGAGCCGGACGTTTGCCTTTTCGGAAAGAGGTTCTGCCGAGAACCAGCGCCGTGAGATGTGCTGTCTGGGGGAAAGCACAGATGCCAGTGCTGTTGTGCCTGTGGATAGGCTGCACGGGGACGCTGAAGAGCAGCAAGAGCTTTCAGGGCTGGCACCTTCCTTGTGGGAGAAGGAGCCGGACGTTTGCCTTTTCGGAAAGAGGCTCTGCCGAGAACCAGCGCCATGATGTGTACTGTTCCTGTTAAACCACAGATGCCCAGTGCTGTTGTGCCTGTGGATAGGCTGCACGGGGACGGTGAAGAGCAGCAAGAGCTTTCAGGGCTGACACGTTCCTTGTGGGAGAAGGAGCCGGACGTTTGACTTTTTGGAAAGAGGCTCTGCCGAGATCCAGCGCCGTGAGATGTGCACTCAGTGGGAAAGCACAGATGCCCAGTGCTGTTGTGCCTGTGGATAGGCTGCATGGGGACGCTGAAGAGCAGCAAGAGCTTTCAGGGCTGGCACCTTCCTTGTGGCAGAAGGAGCCGGACGTTTGCCTTTTCGCAAAGAGGCTCTGCCGAGAACCAGCGCCGTGATGTGTACTGTTCCTGTTAAAGCACAGATGCCCAGTGCTGTTGTGCCTGTGGATAGGCTGCACGGGGACAGTGAAGAGCAGCAAGAGCTTTCAGGGCTGGCACCTTCCTTGTGGGAGAAGGAGCCGGACGTTTGCCTTTTCGGAAAGAGGCTCTGCCGAGAACCAGCGCCGTGAGATGTGCACTCAGTGGGAAAGCACAGATGCCCAGCGCTGTTGTGCCTGTGGATAGGCTGCACGGGGACGGTGAAGAGCAGCAAGAGCTTTCAGGGCTGGCACCTTCCTTGTGGGAGAAGGAGCCGGACGTTTGCCTTTTCGCAAAGAGGCTCTGCCGAGAACCAGCGCCGTGAGATGTGCTGTCTGGGGGAAAGCACAGATGCCCAGTACTGTTGTGCCTGTGGATAGGCTGCACGGGGACGGTGAAGAGCAGCAAGAGCTTTCAGGGCTGGCACCTTCCTTGTGGGAGAAGGAGCCGGACGTTTGCCTTTTCGGAAAGAGGCTCTGCCGAGAACCAGCGCCGTGATGTGTACTGTTCCTGTTAAAGCACAGATGCCCAGTGCTGTTGTGCCTGTGGATAGTCTGCACGGGGACAGTGAAGAGCAGCAAGAGCTTTCAGGGCTGGCACCTTCCTTGTGGGAGAAGGAGCCGGACGTTTGCCTTTTCGGAAAGAGGCTCTGCCGAGAACCAGCGCCGTGAGATGTGCTGTCTGGGGGAAAGCACAGATGCCAGTGCTGTTGTGCCTGTGGATAGGCTGCACGGGGACGGTGAAGAGCAGCAAGAACTTTCAGGGCTGGCACCTTCCTTGTGGCAGAAGGAGCGAGACGTTTGCCTTTTCGGAAAGAGGCTCTGCCGAGAACCAGCGCCGTGAGATGTGCCGGCACTGGGAAAGCACAGATGCCCAGTGCTGTTGTGCCTGTGGATAGTCTGCACGGGGACGGTGAAGAGCAGCAAGAGCTTTCAGGGCTGGCACCTTCCTTGTGGGAGAAGGAGCCGGACGTTTGCCTTTTCGGAAAGAGGCTCTGCCGAGAACCAGCGCCGTGAGATGTGCACTCAGTGGGAAAGCACAGATGCCCAGTGCTGTTGTGCCTGTGGATAGGCTGCACGGGGACGGTGAAGAGCAGCAAGAGCTTTCAGGGCTGGCACCTTCTGTGTGGGAGAAGGAGCCGGACGTTTGCCTTTTCGGAAAGAGGCTCTGCCGAGAACCAGCGCCGTGATGTGTACTGTTCCTGTTAAAGCACAGATGCCCAGTGCTGTTGTGCCTGTGGATAGGCTGCACGGGGACGGTGAAGAGCAGCAAGAGCTTTCAGGGCTGGCACCTTCCTTGTGGGAGAAGGAGCCGGACGTTTGCCTTTTCGCAAAGAGGCTCTGCCGAGAACCAGCGCCGTGATGTGTACTGTTCCTGTTAAAGCACAGATGCCCAGTGCTGTTGTGCCTGTGGATAGGCTGCACGGGGACAGTGAAGAGCAGCAAGAGCTTTCAGGGCTGGCACCTTCCTTGTGGGAGAAGGAGCCGGACGTTTGCCTTTTCGCAAAGAGGCTCTGCCGAGAACCAGCGCCGTGAGATGTGCCGGCACTGGGAAAGCACAGATGCCCAGTGCTGTTGTGCCTGTGGATAGGCTGCACGGGGACGGTGAAGAGCAGCAAGAGGTTTCAGGGCTGTCACCTTCCTTGTGGGAGAAGGAGCCAGACGTTTGCCTTTTCGCAAAGAGGCTCTGCCGAGAACCAGCGCCGTGATGTGTACTGTTCCTGTTAAAGCACAGATGCCCAGTGCTGTTGTGCCTGTGGATAGGCTGCAGGGGACGGTGAAGAGCAGCAAGAGCTTTCAGGGCTGGCACCTTCCTTGTGGGAGAAGGAGCCGGACGTTTGCCTTTTCGGAAAGAGGCTCTGCCGAGAACCAGCGCCATGAGATGTGCTGTCTGGGGGAAAGCACAGATGCCCAGTGCTGTTGTGCCTGTGGATAGGCTGCACGGGGACGGTGAAGAGCAGCAAGAGCTTTCAGGGCTGGCACCTTCCTTGTGGGAGAAGTAGCCGGACGTTTGCCTTTTCGCAAAGAGGTTCTGCCGAGAACCAGCGCCGTGAAATGTGCTGTCTGGGGGAAAGCACAGATGCCAGTGCTGTTGTGCCTGTGGATAGGCTGCATGGGGACGGTGAAGAGCAGCAAGAGCTTTCAGGGCTGGCACCTTCCTTGTGGGAGAAGGAGCCGGACGTTTGCCTTTTCGGAAAGAGGCTCTGCCGAGAACCAGCGCCATGATGTGTACTGTTCCTGTTAAAGCACAGATGCCCAGTGCTGTTGTGCCTGTGGATAGGCTGCACGGGGACGCTGAAGAGCAGCAAGAGCTTTCAGGGCTGGCACGTTCCTTGTGGGAGAAGGAGCGGGACGTTTGCCTTTTTGGAAAGAGGCTCTGCCGAGATCCAGCGCCGTGAGATGTGCACTCAGTGGGAAAGCACAGATGCCCAGTGCTGTTGTGCCTGTGGATAGGCTGCATGGGGACGCTGAAGAGCAGGAAGAGCTTTCAGGGCTGGCACCTTCCTTGTGGGAGAAGGAGCCGGACGTTTGCCTTTTCGCAAAGAGGCTCTGCCGAGAACCAGCGCCGTGATGTGTACTGTTCCTGTTAAAGCACAGATGCCCAGTGCTGTTGTGCCTGTGGATAGGCTGCACGGGGACGGTGAAGAGCAGCAAGAGCTTTCAGGGCTGGCACCTTCCTTGTGGGAGAAGGAGCCGGACGTTTGCCTTTTCGCAAAGAGGCTCTGCCGAGAACCAGCGCCGTGAGATGTGCCGGCACTGGGAAAGCACAGATGCCCAGTGCTGTTGTGCCTGTGGATAGGCTGCACGGGGACGGTGAAGAGCAGCAAGAGCTTTCAGGGCTGGCACCTTCCTTGTGGGAGAAGGAGCCAGACGTTTGCCTTTTCGCAAAGAGGCTCTGCCGAGAACCAGCGCCGTGATGTGTACTGTTCCTGTTAAAGCACAGATGCCCAGTGCTGTTGTGCTTGTGGATAGGCTGCACGGGGACGGTGAAGAGCAGCAAGAGCTTTCAGGGCTGGCACCTTCCTTGTGGGAGAAGGAGCCGGACGTTTGCCTTTTCGCAATGAGGCTCTGCCGAAAACCAGCGCCGTGATGTGTACTGTTCCTGTTAAAGCACAGATGCCCAGTGCTGTTGTGCCTGTGGATAGGCTGCACGGGGACGGTGAAGAGTAGCAAGATCTTTCAGGGCTGGCACGTTCCTTGTGGGAGAAGGAGCCGGACGTTTGCCTTTTCGGAAAGAGGCTCTGCCGAGAACCAGCGCCGTGAGATGTGCTGTCTGTGGGAAAGCACAGATGCCAGTGCTGTTGTGCCTGTGGATAGGCTGCACGGGGACGGTGAAGAGCAGCAAGCACTTTCAGGGCTGGCACCTTCCTTGTGGGAGAAGGAGCCGGACGTTTGCCTTTTCGCAAAGAGGCTCTGCCGACAACCAGCGCCGTGAGATGTGCCGGCACTGGGAAAGCACAGATGCCCAGTGCTGTTGTGCCTGTGGATAGGCTGCACGGGGACGGTGAAGAGCAGCAAGAGCTTTCAGGGCTGTCACCTTCCTTGTGGGAGAAGGAGCCAGACGTTTGCCTTTTCGCAAAGAGGCTCTGCCGAGAACCAGCGCCGTGATGTGTACTGTTCCTGTTAAAGCACAGATGCCCAGTGCTGTTGTGCCTGTGGATAGGCTGCAGGGGACAGTGAAGAGCAGCAAGAGCTTTCAGGGCTGGCACCTTCCTTGTGGGAGAAGGAGCCGGACGTTTGCCTTTTCGGAAAGAGGCTCTGCCGAGAACCAGCGCCGTGAGATGTGCTGTCTGGGGGAAAGCACAGATGCCAGTGCTGTTGTGCCTGTGGATAGGCTGCACGGGGACGGTGAAGAGCAGCAAGAACTTTCAGGGCTGGCACCTTCCTTGTGGCAGAAGGAGCGAGACGTTTGCCTTTTCGGAAAGAGGCTCTGCCGAGAACCAGCGCCGTGAGATGTGCCGGCACTGGGAAAGCACAGATGCCCAGTGCTGTTGTGCCTGTGGATAGTCTGCACGGGGACGGTGAAGAGCAGCAAGAGCTTTCAGGGCTGGCACCTTCCTTGTGGGAGAAGGAGCCGGACGTTTGCCTTTTCGGAAAGAGGCTCTGCCGAGAACCAGCGCCGTGATATGTGCACTCAGTGGGAAAGCACAGATGCCCAGTGCTGTTGTGCCTGTGGATAGGCTGCACGGGGACGCTGAAGAGCAGCAAGAGCTTTCAGGGCTGGCACCTTCTGTGTGGGAGAAGGAGCCGGAAGTTTGCCTTTTCGGAAAGAGGCTCTGCCGAGAACCAGCGCCGTGATGTGTACTGTTCCTGTTAAAGCACAGATGCCCAGTGCTGTTGTGCCTGTGGATAGGCTGCACGGGGACGGTGAAGAGCAGCAAGAGCTTTCAGGGCTGGCACCTTCCTTGTGGGAGAAGGAGCCGGACGTTTGCCTTTTCGCAAAGAGGCTCTGCCGAGAACCAGCGCCGTGATGTGTACTGTTCCTGTTAAAGCACAGATGCCCAGTGCTGTTGTGCCTGTGGATAGGCTGCACGGGGACAGTGAAGAGCAGCAAGAGCTTTCAGGGCTGGCACCTTCCTTGTGGGAGAAGGAGCCGGACGTTTGCCTTTTCGCAAAGAGGCTCTGCCGAGAACCAGCGCCGTGAGATGTGCCGGCACTGGGAAAGCACAGATGCCCAGTGCTGTTGTGCCTGTGGATAGGCTGCACGGGGACGGTGAAGAGCAGCAAGAGGTTTCAGGGCTGTCACCTTCCTTGTGGGAGAAGGAGCCAGACGTTTGCCTTTTCGCAAAGAGGCTCTGCCGAGAACCAGCGCCGTGATGTGTACTGTTCCTGTTAAAGCACAGATGCCCAGTGCTGTTGTGCCTGTGGATAGGCTGCAGGGGACAGTGAAGAGCAGCAAGAGCTTTCAGGGCTGGCACCTTCCTTGTGGGAGAAGGAGCCGGACGTTTGCCTTTTCAGAAAGAGGCTCTGCCGAGAACCAGCGCCGTGAGATGTGCTGTCTGGGGGAAAGCACAGATGCCCAGTGCTGTTGTGCCTGTGGATAGGCTGCACGGGGACGGTGAAGAGCAGCAAGAGCTTTCAGGGCTGGCACCTTCCTTGTGGCAGAAGGAGCGAGACGTTTGACTTTTCGGAAAGAGGCTCTGCCGAGAACCAGCGCCGTGAGATGTGCCGGCACTGGGAAAGCACAGATGCCCAGTGCTGTTGTGCCTGTGGATAGGCTGCACGGGGACGGTGAAGAGCAGCAAGAGCTTTCAGGGCTGGCACCTTCCTTGTGGCAGAAGGAGCGAGACGTTTGCCTTTTCGCAAAGAGGCTCTGCCGAGAACCAGCGCCGTGAGATGTGCACTCAGTGGGAAAGCACAGATGCCCAGCGCTGTTGTGCCTGTGGATAGGCTGCACGGGGACAGTGAAGAGCAGCAAGAGCTTTCAGGGCTGGCACCTTCCTTGTGGGAGAAGGAGCCGGACGTTTGCCTTTTCGCAAAGAGGCTCTGCCGACAACCAGCGCCGTGAGATGTGCCGGCACTGGGAAAGCACAGATGCCCAGTGCTGTTGTGCCTGTGGATAGGCTGCACGGGGACGGTGAAGAGCAGCAAGAGCTTTCAGGGCTGTCACCTTCCTTGTGGGAGAAGGAGCCAGACGTTTGCCTTTTCGCAAAGAGGCTCTGCCGAGAACCAGCGCCGTGATGTGTACTGTTCCTGTTAAAGCACAGATGCCCAGTGCTGTTGTGCCTGTGGATAGGCTGCAGGGGACAGTGAAGAGCAGCAAGAGCTTTCAGGGCTGGCACCTTCCTTGTGGGAGAAGGAGCCGGACGTTTGCCTTTTCAGAAAGAGGCTCTGCCGAGAACCAGCGCCGTGAGATGTGCTGTCTGGGGGAAAGCACAGATGCCAGTGCTGTTGTGCCTGTGGATAGGCTGCACGGGGACGGTGAAGAGCAGCAAGAACTTTCAGGGCTGGCACCTTCCTTGTGGCAGAAGGAGCGAGACGTTTGCCTTTTCGGAAAGAGGCTCTGCCGAGAACCAGCGCCGTGAGATGTGCCGGCACTGGGAAAGCACAGATGCCCAGTGCTGTTGTGCCTGTGGATAGTCTGCACGGGGACGGTGAAGAGCAGCAAGAGCTTTCAGGGCTGGCACCTTCCTTGTGGGAGAAGGAGCCGGACGTTTGCCTTTTCGGAAAGAGGCTCTGCCGAGAACCAGCGCGGTGAGATGTGCACTCAGTGGGAAAGCACAGATGCCCAGTGCTGTTGTGCCTGTGGATAGGCTGCACGGGGACGCTGAAGAGCAGCAAGAGCTTTCAGGGCTGGCACCTTCTGTGTGGGAGAAGGAGCCGGACGTTTGCCTTTTCGGAAAGAGGCTCTGCCGAGAACCAGCGCCGTGATGTGTACTGTTCCTGTTAAAGCACAGATGCCCAGTGCTGTTGTGCCTGTGGATAGGCTGCACGGGGATGGTGAAGAGCAGCAAGAGCTTTCAGGGCTGGCACCTTCCTTGTGGGAGAAGGAGCCGGACGTTTGCCTTTTCGCAAAGAGGCTCTGCTGAGAACCAGCGCCGTGAGATGTGCCGGCACTGGGAAAGCACAGATGCCCAGTGCTGTTGTGCCTGTGGATAGGCTGCACGGGGACGGTGAAGAGCAGCAAGAGCTTTCAGGGCTGGCACCTTCCTTGTGGGAGAAGGAGCCAGACGTTTGCCTTTTCAGAAAGAGGCTCTGCCGAGAACCAGCGCCGTGAGATGTGCTGTCTGGGGGAAAGCACAGATGCCCAGTGCTGTTGTGCCTGTGGATAGGCTGCACGGGGACGGTGAAGAGCAGCAAGAGCTTTCAGGGCTGGCACGTTCCTTGTGGGAGAAGGAGCCAGACGTTTGCCTTTTCGGAAAGAGGCTCTGCCGAGAACCAGCGCCATGAGATCTGCTGTCACAGGGAAAGCACAGATGCCCAGTGCTGTTGTGCTTGTGGATAGGCTGCAGGGGACAGTGAAGAGCAGCAAGAGCTTTCAGGGCTGGCACCTTCCTTGTGGGAGAAGGAGCCGGACGTTTGCCTTTTCGGAAAGAGGCTCTGCCGAGAACCAGCGCCGTGAGATGTGCACTCAGTGGGAAAGCACAGATGCCCAGTGCTGTTGTGCCTGTGGATAGGCTGCACGGGGACGCTGAAGAGCAGCAAGAGCTTTCAGGGCTGGCACCTTCTGTGTGGGAGAAGGAGCCGGACGTTTGCCTTTTTGGAAAGAGGCTCTGCCGAGAACCAGCGCCGTGATGTGTACTGTTCCTGTTAAAGCACAGATGCCCAGTGCTGTTGTGCCTGTGGATAGGCTGCACGGGGACAGTGAAGAGCAGCAAGAGCTTTCAGGGCTGGCACCTTCCTTGTGGGAGAAGGAGCCGGACGTTTGCCTTTTCGCAAAGAGGCTCTGCCGAGAACCAGCGCCGTGAGATGTGCCGGCACTGGGAAAGCACAGATGCCCACTGCTGTTGTGCCTGTGGATAGGCTGCACGGGGACGCTGAAGAGCAGCAAGAGCTTTCAGGGCTGACACGTTCCTTGTGGGAGAAGGAGCCGGACGTTTGCCTTTTTGGAAAGAGGCTCTGCCGAGATCCAGCGCCGTGATGTGTACTGTTCCTGTTAAAGCACAGATGCCCAGTGCTGTTGTGCCTGTGGATAGGCTGCAGGGGACAGTGAAGAGCAGCAAGAGCTTTCAGGGCTGGCACCTTCCTTGTGGGAGAAGGAGCCAGACGTTTGCCTTTTCGCAAAGAGGCTCTGCCGAGAACCAGCGCCGTGAGATGTGCCGGCACTGGGAAAGCACAGATGCCCAGTGCTGTTGTGCCTGTGGATAGGCTGCACGGGGACGGTGAAGAGCAGCAAGAGCTTTCAGGGCTGGCACCTTCCTTGTGGGAGAAGGAGCCGGACGTTTGCCTTTTCGGAAAGAGGCTCTGCCGAGAACCAGCGCCGTGAGATGTGCTGTCTGGGGGAAAGCACAGATGCCCAGTGCTGTTGTGCCTGTGGATAGGCTGCACGGGGACGCTGAAGAGCAGCAAGAACTTTCAGGGCTGGCACCTTCTGTGTGGGAGAAGGAGCCGGACGTTTGCCTTTTCGGAAAGAGGCTCTGCCGAGAACCAGCGCCGTGATGTGTACTGTTCCTGTTAAAGCACAGATGCCCAGTGCTGTTGTGCCTGTGGATAGGCTGCACGGGGACAGTGAAGAGCAGTAAGAGCTTTCAGGGCTGGCACCTTCCTTGTGGGAGAAGGAGCCAGACGTTTGCCTTTTCGGAAAGAGGCTCTGCCGAGAACCAGCGCCGTGAGATGTGCCGGCACTGGGAAAGCACAGATGCCCAGTGCTGTTGTGCCTGTGGATAGGCTGCACGGGGACGGTGAAGAGCAGCAAGAGCTTTCAGGGCTGGCACCTTCCTTGTGGGAGAAGGAGCCGGACGTTTGCCTTTTCGGAAAGAGGCTCTGCCGAGAACCAGCGCCGTGAGATGTGCCGGCACTGGGAAAGCACAGATGCCCAGTGCTGTTGTGCCTGTGGATAGGCTGCACGGGGACGGTGAAGAGCAGCAAGAACTTTCAGGGCTGGCACCTTCTGTGTGGGAGAAGGAGCCGGATGTTTGCCTTTTCGGAAAGAGGCTCTTCCGAGAACCAGCGCCGTGATGTGTACTGTTCCTGTTAAAGCACAGATGCCCAGTGCTGTTGTGCCTCTGGATAGGCTGCACGGGGACAGTGAAGAGCAGCAAGAGCTTTCAGGGCTGTCACCTTCCTTGTGGGAGAAGGAGCCGGACGTTTGCCTTTTCGCAAAGAGGCTCTGCCGAGAACCAGCGCCGTGAGATGTGCCGGCACTGGGAAAGCACAGATGCCCAGTGCTGTTGTGCCTGTGGATAGGCTGCACGGGGACGGTGAAGAGCAGCAAGAGCTTTCAGGGCTGTCACCTTCCTTGTGGGAGAAGGAGCCAGATGTTTGCCTTTTCGCAAAGAGGCTCTGCCGAGAACCAGCGCCGTGATGTGTACTGTTCCTGTTAAAGCACAGATGCCCAGTGCTGTTGTGCCTGTGGATAGGCTGCACGGGGACGGTGAAGAGCAGCAAGAGCTTTCAGGGCTGGCACCTTCCTTGTGGGAGAAGGAGCCGGACGTTTGCCTTTTCGGAAAGAGGCTCTGCCGAGAACCAGCGCCGTGATGTGTACTGTTCCTGTTAAAGCACAGATGCCCAGTGCTGTTGTGCCTGTGGATAGGCTGCACGGGGACGGTGAAGAGCAGCAAGAGCTTTCAGGGCTGGCACCTTCCTTGTGGGAGAAGGAGCCGGACGTTTGCCTTTTCAGAAAGAGGCTCTGCCTAGAACCAGTGCCGTGATGTGTGCACTCAGTGGGAAAGCACAGATGCCCAGTGCTGTTGTGCCTGTGGATAGGCTGCACGGGGACGCTGAAGAGCAGCAAGAGCTTTCAGGGCTGGCACCTTCCTTGTGGGAGAAGGAGCCGGACGGTTGCCTTTTCGGAAAGAGGCTCTGCCGAGAACCAGCACCGTGATGTGTACTGTTCCTGTTAAAGCACAGATGCCCAGTGCTGTTGTGCCTGTGGATAGGCTGCACGGGGACGCTGAAGAGCAGCAAGAGCTTTCAGGGCTGGCACCTTCCTTGTGGGAGAAGGAGCCGGACGTTTGCCTTTTCGGAAAGAGGCTCTGCCGAGAACCAGCGCCGTGAGAGGTGCTGTCTGGGGGAAAGCACAGATGCCCAGTGCTGTTGTGCCTGTGGATAGGCTGCACGGGGACGGTGAAGAGCAGCAAGAGCTTTCAGGGCTGGCACCTTCCTTGTGGGAGAAGGAGCCGGACGTTTGCCTTTTCGGAAAGAGGTTCTGCCGAGAACCAGCGCCGTGAGATGTGCTGTCTGTGGGAAAGCACAGATGCCAGTGCTGTTGTGCCTGTGGATAGGCTGCACGGGGACGGTGAAGAGCAGCAAGAGCTTTCAGGGCTGGCACCTTCCTTGTGGCAGAAGGAGCCGGACGTTTGCCTTTTCGGAAAGAGGCTCTGCCGAGAACCAGCGCCGTGATGTGTACTGTTCCTGTTAAAGCACAGATGCCCAGTGCTGTTGTGCCTGTGGATAGGCTGCACGGGGACGGTGAAGAGCAGCAAGAGCTTTCAGGGCTGGCACCTTCCTTGTGGGAGAAGGAGCCGGACGTTTGCCTTTTCGCAAAGAGGCTCTGCCGAGAACCAGCGCCGTGAGATGTGCACTCAGTGGGAAAGCACAGATGCCCAGTGCTGTTGTGCCTGTGGATAGGCTGCACGGGGACAGTGAAGAGCAGCAAGAGCTTTCAGGGCTGGCACCTTCCTTGTGGGAGAAGGAGCCGGACGTTTGCCTTTTCGCAAAGAGGCTCTGCCGAGAACCAGCGCCGTGAGATGTGCCGGCACTGGGAAAGCACAGATGCCCAGTGCTGTTGTGCCTGTGGATAGGCTGCACGGGGACGGTGAAGAGCAGCAAGAGCTTTCAGGGCTGGCACCTTGCTTGTGGGAGAAGGAGCCGGACGTTTGCCTTTTCGCAAAGAGGCTCTGCCGAGAACCAGCGCCGTGATGTGTACTGTTCCTGTTAAAGCACAGATGCCCAGTGCTGTTGTGCCTGTGGATAGGCTGCAGGGGACAGTGAAGAGCAGCAAGAGCTTTCAGGGCTGGCACCTTCCTTGTGGGAGAAGGAGACGGACGTTTGCCTTTTCAGAAAGAGGCTCTGCCGAGAACCAGCGCCGTGAGATGTGCTGTCTGGGGGAAAGCACAGATGCCAGTGCTGTTGTGCCTGTGGATAGGCTGCACGGGGATGGTGAAGAGCAGCAAGAGCTTTCAGGGCTGGCACCTTCCTTGTGGCAGAAAGAGCGAGACGTTTGCCTTTTCGGAAAGAGGCTCTGCCGAGAACCAGCGCCGTGAGATGTGCCGGCACTGGGAAAGCACAGATGCCCAGTGCTGTTGTGCCTGTGGATAGGCTGCACGGGGAGAGTGAAGAGCAGCAAGAGCTTTCAGGGCTGGCACCTTCCTTGTGGGAGAAGGAGCCAGACGTTTGCCTTTTCGCAAAGAGGCTCTGCCGAGATCCAGAGCCGTGAGATGTGCTGTCTGGGGGAAAGCACAGATGCCCAGTGCTGTTGTGCCTGTGGATAGGCTGCACGGGGACGCTGAAGAGCAGCAAGAGCTTTCAGGGCTGGCACCTTCCTTGTGGGAGAAGGAGCCGGACGTTTGCCTTTTCGGAAAGAGGCTCTGCCGAGAACCAGCGCCGTGAGATGTGCACTCAGTGGGAAAGCACAGATGCCCAGTGCTGTTGTGCCTGTGGATAGGCTGCACGGGGACGCTGAAGAGCAGCAAGAGCTTTCAGGGCTGGCACCTTCTGTGTGGGAGAAGGAGCCGGACGTTTGCCTTTTCGGAAAGAGGCTCTGCCGAGAACCAGCGCCGTGATGTGTACTGTTCCTGTTAAAGCACAGATGCCCAGTGCTGTTGTGCCTGTGGATAGGCTGCACGGGGACGGTGAAGAGCAGCAAGAGCTTTCAGGGCTGGCACCTTCCTTGTGGGAGAAGGAGCCGGACGTTTGCCTTTTCGCAAAGAGGCTCTGCCGAGAACCAGCGCCGTGAGATGTGCCGGCACTAGGAAAGCACAGATGCCCAGTGCTGTTGTGCCTGTGGATAGGCTGCACGGGGACGGTGAAGAGCAGCAAGAGCTTTCAGGGCTGGCACCTTCCTTGTGGGAGAAGGAGCCAGACGTTTGCCTTTTCAGAAAGAGGCTCTGCCGAGAACCAGCGCCGTGAGATGTGCTGTCTGGGGGAAAGCACAGATGCCCAGTGCTGTTGTGCCTGTGGATAGGCTGCACGGGGACGGTGAAGAGCAGCAAGAGCTTTCAGGGCTGGCACGTTCCTTGTGGGAGAAGGAGCCAGACGTTTGCCTTTTCGGAAAGAGGCTCTGCCGAGAACCAGCGCCATGAGATCTGCTGTCAGAGGGAAAGCACAGATGCCCAGTGCTGTTGTGCTTGTGGATAGGCTGCAGGGGACAGTGAAGAGCAGCAAGAGCTTTCAGGGCTGGCACCTTCCTTGTGGGAGAAGGAGCCGGACGTTTGCCTTTTCGGAAAGAGGCTCTGCCGAGAACCAGCGCCGTGAGATGTGCACTCAGTGGGAAAGCACAGATGCCCAGTGCTGTTGTGCCTGTGGATAGGCTGCACGGGGACGCTGAAGAGCAGCAAGAGCCTTCAGGGCT
Organism: Buteo buteo; assembly: GCF_964188355.1. Taxonomy (NCBI): domain Eukaryota; kingdom Metazoa; phylum Chordata; class Aves; order Accipitriformes; family Accipitridae; genus Buteo; species Buteo buteo. Next base: position 63,632 of record NW_027439350.1, read on the forward strand.
GGCACCTTCTGTGTGGGAGAAGGAGCCGGACGTTTGCCTTTTCGCAAAGAGGCTCTGCCGAGAACCAGCGCCGTGAGATGTGCCGGCACTGGGAAAGCACAGATGCCCAGTGCTGTTGTGCCTGTGGATAGGCTGCACGGGGACGGTGAAGAGCAGCAAGAGCTTTCAGGGCTGTCACCTTCCTTGTGGGAGAAGGAGCCAGACGTTTGCCTTTTCGCAAAGAGGCTCTGCCGAGAACCAGCGCCGTGATGTGTACTGTTCCTGTTAAAGCACAGATGCCCAGTGCTGTTGTGCCTGTGGATAGGCTGCACGGGGACGGTGAAGAGCAGCAAGAGCTTTCAGGGCTGGCACCTTCCTTGTGGGAGAAGGAGCCGGACGTTTGCCTTTTCGGAAAGAGGCTCTGCCGAGAACCAGCGCCGTGATGTGTACTGTTCCTGTTAAAGCACAGATGCCCAGTGCTGTTGTGCCTGTGGATAGGCTGCACGGGGACGGTGAAGAGCAGCAAGAGCTTTCAGGGCTGGCACCTTCCTTGTGGGAGAAGGAGCCGGACGTTTGCCTTTTCAGAAAGAGGCTCTGCCTAGAACCAGTGCCGTGATGTGTGCACTCAGTGGGAAAGCACAGATGCCCAGTGCTGTTGTGCCTGTGGATAGGCTGCACGGGGACGCTGAAGAGCAGCAAGAGCTTTCAGGGCTGGCACCTTCCTTGTGGGAGAAGTAGCCGGACGTTTGCCTTTTCGGAAAGAGGCTCTGCCGAGAACCAGCACCGTGATGTGTACTGTTCCTGTTAAAGCACAGATGCCCAGTGCTGTTGTGCCTGTGGATAGGCTGCACGGGGACGCTGAAGAGCAGCAAGAGCTTTCAGGGCTGGCACCTTCCTTGTGGGAGAAGGAGCCGGACGTTTGCCTTTTCGGAAAGAGGCTCTGCCGAGAACCAGCGCCGTGAGAGGTGCTGTCTGGGGGAAAGCACAGATGCCCAGTGCTGTTGTGCCTGTGGATAGGCTGCACGGGGACGGTGAAGAGCAGCAAGAGCTTTCAGGGCTGGCACCTTCCTTGTGGGAGAAGGAGCCGGACGTTTGCCTTTTCGGAAAGAGGTTCTGCCGAGAACCAGCGCCGTGAGATGTGCTGTCTGTGGGAAAGCACAGATGCCAGTGCTGTTGTGCCTGTGGATAGGCTGCACGGGGACGGTGAAGAGCAGCAAGAGCTTTCAGGGCTGGCACCTTCCTTGTGGCAGAAGGAGCCGGACGTTTGCCTTTTCGGAAAGAGGCTCTGCCGAGAACCAGCGCCGTGATGTGTACTGTTCCTGTTAAAGCACAGATGCCCAGTGCTGTTGTGCCTGTGGATAGGCTGCACGGGGACGGTGAAGAGCAGCAAGAGCTTTCAGGGCTGGCACCTTCCTTGTGGGAGAAGGAGCCGGACGTTTGCCTTTTCGCAAAGAGGCTCTGCCGAGAACCAGCGCCGTGAGATGTGCACTCAGTGGGAAAGCACAGATGCCCAGTGCTGTTGTGCCTGTGGATAGGCTGCACGGGGACAGTGAAGAGCAGCAAGAGCTTTCAGGGCTGGCACCTTCCTTGTGGGAGAAGGAGCCGGACGTTTGCCTTTTCGCAAAGAGGCTCTGCCGAGAACCAGCGCTGTGAGATGTGCCGGCACTGGGAAAGCACAGATGCCCAGTGCTGTTGTGCCTGTGGATAGGCTGCACGGGGACGGTGAAGAGCAGCAAGAGGTTTCAGGGCTGTCACCTTCCTTGTGGGAGAAGGAGCCAGACGTTTGCCTTTTCGCAAAGAGGCTCTGCCGAGAACCAGCGCCGTGATGTGTACTGTTCCTGTTAAAGCACAGATGCCCAGTGCTGTTGTGCCTGTGGATAGGCTGCAGGGGACAGTGAAGAGCAGCAAGAGCTTTCAGGGCTGGCACCTTCCTTGTGGGAGAAGGAGACGGACGTTTGCCTTTTCAGAAAGAGGCTCTGCCGAGAACCAGCGCCGTGAGATGTGCTGTCTGGGGGAAAGCACAGATGCCAGTGCTGTTGTGCCTGTGGATAGGCTGCACGGGGATGGTGAAGAGCAGCAAGAGCTTTCAGGGCTGGCACCTTCCTTGTGGCAGAAGGAGCGAGACGTTTGCCTTTTCGGAAAGAGGCTCTGCCGAGAACCAGCGCCGTGAGATGTGCACTCAGTGGGAAAGCACAGATGCCCAGTGCTGTTGTGCCTGTGGATAGGCTGCACGGGGAGAGTGAAGAGCAGCAAGAGCTTTCAGGGCTGGCACCTTCCTTGTGGGAGAAGGAGCCAGACGTTTGCCTTTTCGCAAAGAGGCTCTGCCGAGATCCAGAGCCGTGAGATGTGCTGTCTGGGGGAAAGCACAGATGCCCAGTGCTGTTGTGCCTGTGGATAGGCTGCACGGGGACGCTGAAGAGCAGCAAGAGCTTTCAGGGCTGGCACCTTCCTTGTGGGAGAAGGAGCCGGACGTTTGCCTTTTCGGAAAGAGGCTCTGCCGAGAACCAGCGCCGTGATGTGTACTGTTCCTGTTAAAGCACAGATGCCCAGTGCTGTTGTGCCTGTGGATTGGCTGCACGGGGACGGTGAAGAGCAGCAAGAGCTTTCAGGGCTGGCACCTTCCTTGTGGGAGAAGGAGCCGGACGTTTGCCTTTTCAGAAAGAGGCTCTGCCGAGAACCAGCGCCGTGAGATGTGCACTCAGTGGGAAAGCACAGATGTCCAGTGCTGTTGTGCCTGTGGATAGGCTGCACGGGGACGGTGAAGAGCAGCAAGAGCTTTCAGGGCTGGCACCTTCCTTGTGGGAGAAGGAGCCGGACGTTTGCCTTTTCGGAAAGAGGCTCTGCCGAGAACCAGCGCCGTGAGATGTGCACTCAGTGGGAAAGCACAGATGCCCAGTGCTGTTGTGCCTGTGGATAGGCTGCACGGGGACGCTGAAGAGCAGCAAGAGCTTTCAGGGCTGGCACCTTCTGTGTGGGAGAAGGAGCCGGACGTTTGCCTTTTCGGAAAGAGGCTCTGCCGAGAACCAGCGCCGTGATGTGTACTGTTCCTGTTAAAGCACAGATGCCCAGTGCTGTTGTGCCTGTGGATAGGCTGCACGGGGACGCTGAAGAGCAGCAAGAGCTTTCAGGGCTGGCACCTTCCTTGTGGGAGAAGGAGCCGGACGTTTGCCTTTTTGGAAAGAGGCTCTGCCGAGAACCAGCGCCGTGAGATGTGCCGGCACTGGGAAAGCACAGATGCCCAGTGCTGTTGTGCCTGTGGATAGGCTGCACGGGGACGGTGAAGAGCAGCAAGAGCTTTCAGGGCTGGCACCTTCCTTGTGGGAGAAGGAGCCAGACGTTTGCCTTTTCGCAAAGAGGCTCTGCCGAGAACCAGCGCCGTGATGTGTACTGTTCCTGTTAAAGCACAGATGCCCAGTGCTGTTGTGCCTGTGGATAGGCTGCAGGGGACAGTGAAGAGCAGCAAGAGCTTTCAGGGCTGGCACCTTCCTTGTGGGAGAAGGAGCCGGACGTTTGCCTTTTCGGAAAGAGGCTCTGCCGAGAACCAGCGCCGTGAGATGTGCTGTCTGGGGGAAAGCACAGATGCCCAGTGCTGTTGTGCCTGTGGATAGGCTGCACGGGGACGGTGAAGAGCAGCTAGAGCTTTCAGGGCTGGCACCTTCCTTGTGGGAGAAGGAGCCAGACGTTTGCCTTTTCGGAAAGAGGCTCTGCCGAGAACCAGCGCCGTGATGTGTACTGTTCCTGTTAAAGCACAGATGCCCAGTGCTGTTGTGCCTGTGGATAGGCTGCACGGGGACGCTGAAGAGCAGCAAGAGCTTTCAGGGCTGGCACCTTCCTTGTGGGACAAGGAGCCGGACGTTTGCCTTTTCGGAAAGAGGCTCTGCCGAGAACCAGCGCCGTGATGTGTAATGTTCCTGTTAAAGCACAGATGCCCAGTGCTGTTGTGCCTGTGGATAGGCTGCACGGGGACAGTGAAGAGAAGCAAGAGCTTTCAGGGCTGGCACCTTCCTTGTGGGAGAAGGAGCCGGACGTTTGCCTTTTCAGAAAGAGGCTCTGCCGAGAACCAGCGCCGTGAGATGTGCTGTCTGGAGGAAAGCACAGATGCCCAGTGCTGTTGTGCCTGTGGATAGGCTGCACGGGGACGGTGAAGAGCAGCAAGAGCTTTCAGGGCTGGCACCTTCCTTGTGGGAGAAGGAGCCGGACGTTTGCCTTTTCGGAAAGAGGCTCTGCCGAGAACCAGCGCCGTGATGTGTACTTTTCCTGTTAAAGCACAGATGCCCAGTGCTGTTGTGCCTGTGGATAGGCTGCACGGGGACAGTGAAGAGCAGCAAGAGCTTTCAGGGCTGGCACCTTCCTTGTGGGAGAAGGAGCCGGACGTTTGCCTTTTCGGAAAGAGGCTCTGCCGAGAACCAGCGCCGTGAGAGGTGCTGTCTGGGGGGAAAGCACAGATGCCCAGTGCTGTTGTGCCTGTGGATAGGCTGCACGGGGACAGTGAAGAGCAGCAAGAGCTTTCAGGGCTGGCACCTTCCTTGTGGGAGAAGGAGCCGGACGTTTGCCTTTTCGGAAAGAGGTTCTGCCGAGAACCAGCGCCGTGAGATGTGCTGTCTGGGGGAAAGCACAGATGCCAGTGCTGTTGTGCCTGTGGATAGGCTGCACGGGGACGGTGAAGAGCAGCAAGCACTTTCAGGGCTGGCACCTTCCTTGTGGGAGAAGGAGCCGGATGTTTGCCTTTTCGCAAAGAGGCTCTGCCGAGAACCAGCGCCGTGAGATGTGCTGTCTGGGGGAAAGCACAGATGCCCAGTGCTGTTGTGCCTGTGGATAGGCTGCACGGGGACGGTGAAGAGCAGCAAGAGCTTTCAGGGCTGGCACCTTCCTTGTGGGAGAAGGAGCCGGACGTTTGCCTTTTCGGAAAGAGGCTCTGCCGAGAACCAGCGCCGTGAGATGTGCACTCAGTGGGAAAGCACAGATGCCCAGTGCTGTTGTGCCTGTGGATAGGCTGCACGGGGACGGTGAAGAGCAGGAAGAGCTTTCAGGGCTGGCACCTTCCTTGTGGGAGAAGGAGCCGGACGTTTGCCTTTTCGGAAAGAGGTTCTGCCGAGAACCAGCGCCGTGAGATGTGCTGTCTGGGGGAAAGCACAGATGCCAGTGCTGTTGTGCCTGTGGATAGGCTGCACGGGGACGGTGAAGAGCAGCAAGAACTTTCAGGGCTGGCACCTTCCTTGTGGGAGAAGGAGCCGGACGTTTGCCTTTTCGGAAAGAGCTCTGCCGAGAACCAGCGCCGTGATGTGTACTGTTACTGTTAAACCACAGATGCCCAGTGCTGTTGTGCCTGTGGATAGGCTGCACGGGGAGAGTGAAGAGCAGCAAGAGCTTTCAGGGCTGGCACCTTCCTTGTGGGAGAAGGAGCCGGACGTTTGCCTTTTCGCAAAGAGGCTCTGCCGAGATCCAGAGCCGTGAGATGTGCTGTCTGGGGGAAAGCAAAGATGCCCAGTGCTGTTGTGCCTGTGGATAGGCTGCACGGGGACGGTGAAGAGCAGCAAGAGCTTTCAGGGCTGTCACCTTCCTTGTGGGAGAAGGAGCCGGACGTTTGCCTTTTCGGAAAGAGGCTCTGCCGAGAACCAGCGCCGTGATGTGTACTGTTCCTGTTAAAGCACAGCTGCCCAGTGCTGTTGTGCCTGTGGATAGGCTGCACGGGGACGGTGAAGAGCAGCAAGAACTTTCAGGGCTGGCACCTTCCTTGTGGGAGAAGGAGCCAGACGTTTGCCTTTTCGGAAAGAGGCTCTGCCGAGATCCAGCGCCGTGAGATGTGCTGTCTGGGGGAAAGCACAGATGCCCAGTGCTGTTGTGCCTGTGGATAGGTTGCACGGGGACGGTGAAGAGCAGCAAGAGCTTTCAGGGCTGGCACCTTCCTTGTGGGAGAAGGAGCCGGACGTTTGCCTTTTCGGAAAGAGGCTCTGCCGAGAACCAGCGCCGTGAGATGTGCTGTCTGGGGGAAAGCACAGATGCCCAGTGCTGTTGTGCCTGTGGATAGGCTGCACGGGGACGGTGAAGAGCAGCAAGAGCTTTCAGGGCTGGCACCTTCCTTGTGGGAGAAGTAGCCGGACGTTTGCCTTTTCGCAAAGAGGTTCTGCCGAGAACCAGCGCCGTGAAATGTGCTGTCTGGGGGAAAGCACAGATGCCAGTGCTGTTGTGCCTGTGGATAGGCTGCACGGGGACGGTGAAGAGCAGCAAGAGCTTTCAGGGCTGGCACCTTCCTTGTGGGAGAAGGAGCCGGACGTTTGCCTTTTCGGAAAGAGGCTCTGCCGAGAACCAGCGCCATGATGTGTACTGTTCCTGTTAAAGCACAGATGCCCAGTGCTGTTGTGCCTGTGGATAGGCTGCACGGGGACGCTGAAGAGCAGCAAGAGCTTTCAGGGCTGGCACCTTCCTTGTGGGAGAAGGAGCGGGACGTTTGCCTTTTTGGAAAGAGGCTCTGCCGAGATCCAGCGCCGTGAGATGTGCACTCAGTGGGAAAGCACAGATGCCCAGTGCTGTTGTGCCTGTGGATAGGCTGCATGGGGACGGTGAAGAGCAGGAAGAGCTTTCAGGGCTGGCACCTTCCTTGTGGGAGAAGGAGCCGGACGTTTGCCTTTTCGCAAAGAGGCTCTGCCGAGAACCAGCGCCGTGATGTGTACTGTTCCTGTTAAAGCACAGATGCCCAGTGCTGTTGTGCCTGTGGATAGGCTGCACGGGGACGGTGAAGAGCAGCAAGAGCTTTCAGGGCTGGCACCTTCCTTGTGGGAGAAGGAGCCGGACGTTTGCCTTTTCGGAAAGAGGCTCTGCCGAGAACCAGCGCCGTGAGATGTGCCGGCACTGGGAAAGCACAGATGCCCAGTGCTGTTGTGCCTGTGGATAGGCTGCACGGGGACGGTGAAGAGCAGCAAGAGCTTTCAGGGCTGGCACCTTCCTTGTGGGAGAAGGAGCCAGACGTTTGCCTTTTCGCAAAGAGGCTCTGCCGAGAACCAGCGCCGTGATGTGTACTGTTCCTGTTAAAGCACAGATGCCCAGTGCTGTTGTGCTTGTGGATAGGCTGCACGGGGACGGTGAAGAGCAGCAAGAGCTTTCAGGGCTGGCACCTTCCTTGTGGGAGAAGGAGCCGGACGTTTGCCTTTTCGCAATGAGGCTCTGCCGAAAACCAGCGCCGTGATGTGTACTGTTCCTGTTAAAGCACAGATGCCCAGTGCTGTTGTGCCTGTGGATAGGCTGCACGGGGACGGTGAAGAGTAGCAAGATCTTTCAGGGCTGGCACGTTCCTTGTGGGAGAAGGAGCCGGACGTTTGCCTTTTCGGAAAGAGGCTCTGCCGAGAACCAGCGCCGTGAGATGTGCTGTCTGTGGGAAAGCACAGATGCCAGTGCTGTTGTGCCTGTGGATAGGCTGCACGGGGACGGTGAAGAGCAGCAAGCACTTTCAGGGCTGGCACCTTCCTTGTGGCAGAAGGAGCAAGACGTTTGCCTTTTCGGAAAGAGGCTCTGCCGAGAACCAGCGCCGTGATGTGTACTGTTCCTGTTAAAGCACAGATGCCCAGTGCTGTTGTGCCTGTGGATAGGCTGCACGGGGACAGTGAAGAGCAGCAAGAGCTTTCAGGGCTGGCACCTTCCTTGTGGGAGAAGGAGCCGGACGTTTGCCTTTTCGCAAAGAGGCTCTGCCGAGAACCAGCACCGTGATGTGTACTGTTCCTGTTAAAGCACAGATGCCCAGTGCTGTTGTGCCTGTGGATAGGCTGCACGGGGACAGTGAAGAGCAGCAAGAGCTTTCAGGGCTGGCACCTTCCTTGTGGGAGAAGGAGCCAGACGTTTGCCTTTTCGGAAAGAGGCTCTGCCGAGAACCAGCGCCGTGAGATGTGCCGGCACTGGGAAAGCACAGATGCCCAGTGCTGTTGTGCCTGTGGATAGGCTGCACGGGGACGGTGAAGAGCAGCAAGAGCTTTCAGGGCTGGCACCTTCCTTGTGGGAGAAGGAGCCGGACGTTTGCCTTTTCGGAAAGAGGCTCTGCCGAGAACCAGCGCCGTGAGATGTGCCGGCACTGGGAAAGCACAGATTCCCAGTGCTGTTGTGCCTGTGGATAGGCTGCACGGGGACGGTGAAGAGCAGCAAGAGCTTTCAGGGCTGGCACCTTCCTTGTGGGAGAAGGAGCCGGACGTTTGCCTTTTCGGAAAGAGGTTCTGCCGAGAACCAGCGCCGTGAGATGTGCTGTCTGGGGGAAAGCACAGATGCCAGTGCTGTTGTGCCTGTGGATAGGCTGCACGGGGACGCTGAAGAGCAGCAAGAACTTTCAGGGCTGGCACCTTCCTTGTGGGAGAAGGAGCCAGACGTTTGCCTTTTCGGAAAGAGCTCTGCCGAGAACCAGCGCCGTGATGTGTACTGTTACTGTTAAAGCACAGATGCCCAGTGCTGTTGTGCCTGTGGATAGGCTGCACGGGGAGAGTGAAGAGCAGCAAGAGCTTTCAGGGCTGGCACCTTCCTTGTGGGAGAAGGAGCCGGACGTTTGCCTTTTTGCAAAGAGGCTCTGCCGAGATCCAGAGCCGTGAGATGTGCTGTCTGGGGGAAAGCACAGATGCCCAGTACTGTTGTGCCTGTGGATAGGCTGCACGGGGACGGTGAAGAGCAGCAAGAGCTTTCAGGGCTGGCACCTTCCTTGTGGGAGAAGGAGCCGGACGTTTGCCTTTTCGGAAAGAGGCTCTGCCGAGAACCAGCGCCGTGAGATGTGCACTCAGTGGGAAAGCACAGATGCCCAGTGCTGTTGTGCCTGTGGATAGGTTGCACGGGGACGGTGAAGAGCAGCAAGAGCTTTCAGGGCTGGCACCTTCCTTGTGGGAGAAGGAGCCGGACGTTTGCCTTTTCGGAAAGAGGCTCTGCCGAGAATCAGCGCCGTGAGATGTGCTGTCTGGGGGAAAGCACAGATGCCCAGTGCTGTTGTGCCTGTGGATAGGCTGCACGGGGACGGTGAAGAGCAGCAAGAGCTTTCAGGGCTGGCACCTTCCTTGTGGGAGAAGGAGCCGGTCGTTTGCCTTTTCGGAAAGAGGTTCTGCCGAGAACCAGCGCCGTGAGATGTGCTGTCTGGGGGAAAGCACAGATGCCAGTGCTGTTGTGCCTGTGGATAGGCTGCACGGGGACGGTGAAGAGCAGCAAGAGCTTTCAGGGCTGGCACCTTCCTTGTGGGAGAAGGAGCCGGACGTTTGCCTTTTCGGAAAGAGGCTCTGCCGAGAACCAGCGCCATGATGTGTACTGTTCCTGTTAAACCACAGATGCCCAGTGCTGTTGTGCCTGTGGATAGGCTGCACGGGGACGCTGAAGAGCAGCAAGAGCTTTCAGGGCTGACACGTTCCTTGTGGGAGAAGGAGCCGGACGTTTCCCTTTTTGGAAAGAGGCTCTGCCGAGATCCAGCGCCGTGAGATGTGCACTTAGTGGGAAAGCACAGATGCCCAGTGCTGTTGTGCCTGTGGATAGGCTGCATGGGGACGCTGAAGAGCAGCAAGAGCTTTCAGGGCTGGCACCTTCCTTGTGGGAGAAGGAGCCGGACGTTTGCCTTTTCGCAAAGAGGCTCTGCCGAGAACCAGCGCCGTGATGTGTACTGTTCCTGTTAAAGCACAGATGCCCAGTGCTGTTGTGCCTGTGGATAGGCTGCACGGGGACAGTGAAGAGCAGCAAGAGCTTTCAGGGCTGGCACCTTCCTTGTGGGAGAAGGAGCCGGACGTTTGCCTTTTCGGAAAGAGGCTCTGCCGAGAACCAGCGCCGTGAGATGTGCACTCAGTGGGAAAGCACAGATGCCCAGCGCTGTTGTGCCTGTGGATAGGCTGCACGGGGACGGTGAAGAGCAGCAAGAGCTTTCAGGGCTGGCACCTTCCTTGTGGGAGAAGGAGCCGGACGTTTGCCTTTTCGCAAAGAGGCTCTGCCGAGAACCAGCGCCGTGATGTGTACTGTTCCTGTTAAAGCACAGATGCCCAGTGCTGTTGTGCCTGTGGATAGGCTGCACGGGGACGGTGAAGAGCAGCAAGAACTTTCAGGGCTGGCACCTTCCTTGTGGGAGAAGGAGCCGGACGTTTGCCTTTTCGGAAAGAGCTCTGCCGAGAACCAGCGCCGTGATGTGTACTGTTACTGTTAAACCACAGATGCCCAGTGCTGTTGTGCCTGTGGATAGGCTGCACGGGGAGAGTGAAGAGCAGCAAGAGCTTTCAGGGCTGGCACCTTCCTTGTGGGAGAAGGAGCCGGACGTTTGCCTTTTCGCAAAGAGGCTCTGCCGAGATCCAGAGCCGTGAGATGTGCTGTCTGGGGGAAAGCAAAGATGCCCAGTGCTGTTGTGCCTGTGGATAGGCTGCACGGGGACGGTGAAGAGCAGCAAGAGCTTTCAGGGCTGTCACCTTCCTTGTGGGAGAAGGAGCCGGACGTTTGCCTTTTCGGAAAGAGGCTCTGCCGAGAACCAGCGCCGTGATGTGTACTGTTCCTGTTAAAGCACAGCTGCCCAGTGCTGTTGTGCCTGTGGATAGGCTGCACGGGGACGGTGAAGAGCAGCAAGAACTTTCAGGGCTGGCACCTTCCTTGTGGGAGAAGGAGCCAGACGTTTGCCTTTTCGGAAAGAGGCTCTGCCGAGATCCAGCGCCGTGAGATGTGCTGTCTGGGGGAAAGCACAGATGCCCAGTGCTGTTGTGCCTGTGGATAGGTTGCACGGGGACGGTGAAGAGCAGCAAGAGCTTTCAGGGCTGGCACCTTCCTTGTGGGAGAAGGAGCCGGACGTTTGCCTTTTCGGAAAGAGGCTCTGCCGAGAACCAGCGCCGTGAGATGTGCTGTCTGGGGGAAAGCACAGATGCCCAGTGCTGTTGTGCCTGTGGATAGGCTGCACGGGGACGGTGAAGAGCAGCAAGAGCTTTCAGGGCTGGCACCTTCCTTGTGGGAGAAGTAGCCGGACGTTTGCCTTTTCGCAAAGAGGTTCTGCCGAGAACCAGCGCCGTGAAATGTGCTGTCTGGGGGAAAGCACAGATGCCAGTGCTGTTGTGCCTGTGGATAGGCTGCACGGGGACGGTGAAGAGCAGCAAGAGCTTTCAGGGCTGGCACCTTCCTTGTGGGAGAAGGAGCCGGACGTTTGCCTTTTCGGAAAGAGGCTCTGCCGAGAACCAGCGCCATGATGTGTACTGTTCCTGTTAAAGCACAGATGCCCAGTGCTGTTGTGCCTGTGGATAGGCTGCACGGGGACGGTGAAGAGCAGGAAGAGCTTTCAGGGCTGGCACCTTCCTTGTGGGAGAAGGAGCCGGACGTTTGCCTTTTCGCAAAGAGGCTCTGCCGAGAACCAGCGCCGTGATGTGTACTGTTCCTGTTAAAGCACAGATGCCCAGTGCTGTTGTGCCTGTGGATAGGCTGCACGGGGACGGTGAAGAGCAGCAAGAGCTTTCAGGGCTGGCACCTTCCTTGTGGGAGAAGGAGCCGGACGTTTGCCTTTTCGGAAAGAGGCTCTGCCGAGAACCAGCGCCGTGAGATGTGCCGGCACTGGGAAAGCACAGATGCCCAGTGCTGTTGTGCCTGTGGATAGGCTGCACGGGGACGGTGAAGAGCAGCAAGAGCTTTCAGGGCTGGCACCTTCCTTGTGGGAGAAGGAGCCAGACGTTTGCCTTTTCGCAAAGAGGCTCTGCCGAGAACCAGCGCCGTGATGTGTACTGTTCCTGTTAAAGCACAGATGCCCAGTGCTGTTGTGCTTGTGGATAGGCTGCACGGGGACGGTGAAGAGCAGCAAGAGCTTTCAGGGCTGGCACCTTCCTTGTGGGAGAAGGAGCCGGACGTTTGCCTTTTCGCAATGAGGCTCTGCCGAAAACCAGCGCCGTGATGTGTACTGTTCCTGTTAAAGCACAGATGCCCAGTGCTGTTGTGCCTGTGGATAGGCTGCACGGGGACGGTGAAGAGTAGCAAGATCTTTCAGGGCTGGCACGTTCCTTGTGGGAGAAGGAGCCGGACGTTTGCCTTTTCGGAAAGAGGCTCTGCCGAGAACCAGCGCCGTGAGATGTGCTGTCTGTGGGAAAGCACAGATGCCAGTGCTGTTGTGCCTGTGGATAGGCTGCACGGGGACGGTGAAGAGCAGCAAGCACTTTCAGGGCTGGCACCTTCCTTGTGGCAGAAGGAGCAAGACGTTTGCCTTTTCGGAAAGAGGCTCTGCCGAGAACCAGCGCCGTGATGTGTACTGTTCCTGTTAAAGCACAGATGCCCAGTGCTGTTGTGCCTGTGGATAGGCTGCACGGGGACAGTGAAGAGCAGCAAGAGCTTTCAGGGCTGGCACCTTCCTTGTGGGAGAAGGAGCCGGACGTTTGCCTTTTCGCAAAGAGGCTCTGCCGAGAACCAGCACCGTGATGTGTACTGTTCCTGTTAAAGCACAGATGCCCAGTGCTGTTGTGCCTGTGGATAGGCTGCACGGGGACAGTGAAGAGCAGCAAGAGCTTTCAGGGCTGGCACCTTCCTTGTGGGAGAAGGAGCCAGACGTTTGCCTTTTCGGAAAGAGGCTCTGCCGAGAACCAGCGCCGTGAGATGTGCCGGCACTGGGAAAGCACAGATGCCCAGTGCTGTTGTGCCTGTGGATAGGCTGCACGGGGACGGTGAAGAGCAGCAAGAGCTTTCAGGGCTGGCACCTTCCTTGTGGGAGAAGGAGCCGGACGTTTGCCTTTTCGGAAAGAGGCTCTGCCGAGAACCAGCGCCGTGAGATGTGCCGGCACTGGGAAAGCACAGATTCCCAGTGCTGTTGTGCCTGTGGATAGGCTGCACGGGGACGGTGAAGAGCAGCAAGAGCTTTCAGGGCTGGCACCTTCCTTGTGGGAGAAGGAGCCGGACGTTTGCCTTTTCGGAAAGAGGTTCTGCCGAGAACCAGCGCCGTGAGATGTGCTGTCTGGGGGAAAGCACAGATGCCAGTGCTGTTGTGCCTGTGGATAGGCTGCACGGGGACGGTGAAGAGCAGCAAGAGCTTTCAGGGCTGGCACCTTCCTTGTGGGAGAAGGAGCCAGACGTTTGCCTTTTCGCAAAGAGGCTCTGCCGAGAACCAGCGCCGTGATGTGTACTGTTCCTGTTAAAGCACAGATGCCCAGTGCTGTTGTGCTTGTGGATAGGCTGCACGGGGACGGTGAAGAGCAGCAAGAGCTTTCAGGGCTGGCACCTTCCTTGTGGGAGAAGGAGCCGGACGTTTGCCTTTTCGCAATGAGGCTCTGCCGAAAACCAGCGCCGTGATGTGTACTGTTCCTGTTAAAGCACAGATGCCCAGTGCTGTTGTGCCTGTGGATAGGCTGCACGGGGACGGTGAAGAGCAGCAAGAGCTTTCAGGGCTGGCACGTTCCTTGTGGGAGAAGGAGCCGGACGTTTGCCTTTTCGGAAAGAGGCTCTGCCGAGAACCAGCGCCGTGAGATGTGCTGTCTGTGGGAAAGCACAGATGCCACTGCTGTTGTGCCTGTGGATAGGCTGCACGGGGACGGTGAAGAGCAGCAAGCACTTTCAGGGCTGGCACCTTCCTTGTGGCAGAAGGAGCAAGACGTTTGCCTTTTCGGAAAGAGGCTCTGCCGAGAACCAGCGCCGTGATGTGTACTGTTCCTGTTAAAGCACAGATGCCCAGTGCTGTTGTGCCTGTGGATAGGCTGCACGGGGACAGTGAAGAGCAGCAAGAGCTTTCAGGGCTGGCACCTTCCTTGTGGGAGAAGGAGCCGGACGTTTGCCTTTTCGCAAAGAGGCTCTGCCGAGAACCAGCACCGTGATGTGTACTGTTCCTGTTAAAGCACAGATGCCCAGTGCTGTTGTGCCTGTGGATAGGCTGCACGGGGACAGTGAAGAGCAGCAAGAGCTTTCAGGGCTGGCACCTTCCTTGTGGGAGAAGGAGCCAGACGTTTGCCTTTTCGGAAAGAGGCTCTGCCGAGAACCAGCGCCGTGAGATGTGCCGGCACTGGGAAAGCACAGATGCCCAGTGCTGTTGTGCCTGTGGATAGGCTGCACGGGGACGGTGAAGAGCAGCAAGAGCTTTCAGGGCTGGCACCTTCCTTGTGGGAGAAGGAGCCGGACGTTTGCCTTTTCGGAAAGAGGCTCTGCCGAGAACCAGCGCCGTGAGATGTGCCGGCACTGGGAAAGCACAGATTCCCAGTGCTGTTGTGCCTGTGGATAGGCTGCACGGGGACGGTGAAGAGCAGCAAGAGCTTTCAGGGCTGGCACCTTCCTTGTGGGAGAAGGAGCCGGACGTTTGCCTTTTCGGAAAGAGGTTCTGCCGAGAACCAGCGCCGTGAGATGTGCTGTCTGGGGGAAAGCACAGATGCCAGTGCTGTTGTGCCTGTGGATAGGCTGCACGGGGACGCTGAAGAGCAGCAAGAACTTTCAGGGCTGGCACCTTCCTTGTGGGAGAAGGAGCCAGACGTTTGCCTTTTCGGAAAGAGCTCTGCCGAGAACCAGCGCCGTGATGTGTACTGTTACTGTTAAAGCACAGATGCCCAGTGCTGTTGTGCCTGTGGATAGGCTGCACGGGGAGAGTGAAGAGCAGCAAGAGCTTTCAGGGCTGGCACCTTCCTTGTGGGAGAAGGAGCCGGACGTTTGCCTTTTTGCAAAGAGGCTCTGCCGAGATCCAGAGCCGTGAGATGTGCTGTCTGGGGGAAAGCACAGATGCCCAGTACTGTTGTGCCTGTGGATAGGCTGCACGGGGACGGTGAAGAGCAGCAAGAGCTTTCAGGGCTGGCACCTTCCTTGTGGGAGAAGGAGCCGGACGTTTGCCTTTTCGGAAAGAGGCTCTGCCGAGAACCAGCGCCGTGAGATGTGCACTCAGTGGGAAAGCACAGATGCCCAGTGCTGTTGTGCCTGTGGATAGGTTGCACGGGGACGGTGAAGAGCAGCAAGAGCTTTCAGGGCTGGCACCTTCCTTGTGGGAGAAGGAGCCGGACGTTTGCCTTTTCGGAAAGAGGCTCTGCCGAGAATCAGCGCCGTGAGATGTGCTGTCTGGGGGAAAGCACAGATGCCAGTGCTGTTGTGCCTGTGGATAGGCTGCACGGGGACGGTGAAGAGCAGCAAGAGCTTTCAGGGCTGGCACCTTCCTTGTGGGAGAAGGAGCCGGACGTTTGCCTTTTCGGAAAGAGGCTCTGCCGAGAACCAGCGCCATGATGTGTACTGTTCCTGTTAAACCACAGATGCCCAGTGCTGTTGTGCCTGTGGATAGGCTGCACGGGGACGCTGAAGAGCAGCAAGAGCTTTCAGGGCTGACACGTTCCTTGTGGGAGAAGGAGCCGGACGTTTCCCTTTTTGGAAAGAGGCTCTGCCGAGATCCAGCGCCGTGAGATGTGCACTTAGTGGGAAAGCACAGATGCCCAGTGCTGTTGTGCCTGTGGATAGGCTGCATGGGGACGCTGAAGAGCAGCAAGAGCTTTCAGGGCTGGCACCTTCCTTGTGGGAGAAGGAGCCGGACGTTTGCCTTTTCGCAAAGAGGCTCTGCCGAGAACCAGCGCCGTGATGTGTACTGTTCCTGTTAAAGCACAGATGCCCAGTGCTGTTGTGCCTGTGGATAGGCTGCACGGGGACAGTGAAGAGCAGCAAGAGCTTTCAGGGCTGGCACCTTCCTTGTGGGAGAAGGAGCCGGACGTTTGCCTTTTCGGAAAGAGGCTCTGCCGAGAACCAGCGCCGTGAGATGTGCACTCAGTGGGAAAGCACAGATGCCCAGCGCTGTTGTGCCTGTGGATAGGCTGCACGGGGACGGTGAAGAGCAGCAAGAGCTTTCAGGGCTGGCACCTTCCTTGTGGGAGAAGGAGCCGGACGTTTGCCTTTTCGCAAAGAGGCTCTGCCGAGAACCAGCGCCGTGAGATGTGCTGTCTGGGGGAAAGCACAGATGCCAGTGCTGTTGTGCCTGTGGATAGGCTGCACGGGGACGGTGAAGAGCAGCAAGAGCTTTCAGGGCTGGCACCTTCCTTGTGGGAGAAGGAGCCAGACGTTTGCCTTTTCGCAAAGAGGCTCTGCCGAGAACCAGCGCCGTGATGTGTACTGTTCCTGTTAAAGCACAGATGCCCAGTGCTGTTGTGCTTGTGGATAGGCTGCACGGGGACGGTGAAGAGCAGCAAGAGCTTTCAGGGCTGGCACCTTCCTTGTGGGAGAAGGAGCCGGACGTTTGCCTTTTCGCAATGAGGCTCTGCCGAAAACCAGCGCCGTGATGTGTACTGTTCCTGTTAAAGCACAGATGCCCAGTGCTGTTGTGCCTGTGGATAGGCTGCACGGGGACGGTGAAGAGCAGCAAGAGCTTTCAGGGCTGGCACGTTCCTTGTGGGAGAAGGAGCCGGACGTTTGCCTTTTCGGAAAGAGGCTCTGCCGAGAACCAGCGCCGTGAGATGTGCTGTCTGTGGGAAAGCACAGATGCCACTGCTGTTGTGCCTGTGGATAGGCTGCACGGGGACGGTGAAGAGCAGCAAGCACTTTCAGGGCTGGCACCTTCCTTGTGGCAGAAGGAGCAAGACGTTTGCCTTTTCGGAAAGAGGCTCTGCCGAGAACCAGCGCCGTGATGTGTACTGTTCCTGTTAAAGCACAGATGCCCAGTGCTGTTGTGCCTGTGGATAGGCTGCACGGGGACAGTGAAGAGCAGCAAGAGCTTTCAGGGCTGGCACCTTCCTTGTGGGAGAAGGAGCCGGACGTTTGCCTTTTCGCAAAGAGGCTCTGCCGAGAACCAGCACCGTGATGTGTACTGTTCCTGTTAAAGCACAGATGCCCAGTGCTGTTGTGCCTGTGGATAGGCTGCACGGGGACAGTGAAGAGCAGCAAGAGCTTTCAGGGCTGGCACCTTCCTTGTGGGAGAAGGAGCCAGACGTTTGCCTTTTCGGAAAGAGGCTCTGCCGAGAACCAGCGCCGTGAGATGTGCCGGCACTGGGAAAGCACAGATGCCCAGTGCTGTTGTGCCTGTGGATAGGCTGCACGGGGACGGTGAAGAGCAGCAAGAGCTTTCAGGGCTGGCACCTTCCTTGTGGGAGAAGGAGCCGGACGTTTGCCTTTTCGGAAAGAGGCTCTGCCGAGAACCAGCGCCGTGAGATGTGCCGGCACTGGGAAAGCACAGATTCCCAGTGCTGTTGTGCCTGTGGATAGGCTGCACGGGGACGGTGAAGAGCAGCAAGAGCTTTCAGGGCTGGCACCTTCCTTGTGGGAGAAGGAGCCGGACGTTTGCCTTTTCGCAAAGAGGCTCTGCCGAGAACCAGCGCCGTGAGATGTGCCGGCACTGGGAAAGCACAGATGCCAGTGCTGTTGTGCCTGTGGATAGGCTGCACGGGGACGGTGAAGAGCAGCAAGAACTTTCAGGGCTGGCACCTTCCTTGTGGGAGAAGGAGCCAGACGTTTGCCTTTTCGGAAAGAGCTCTGCCGAGAACCAGCGCCGTGATGTGTACTGTTACTGTTAAAGCACAGATGCCCAGTGCTGTTGTGCCTGTGGATAGGCTGCACGGGGAGAGTGAAGAGCAGCAAGAGCTTTCAGGGCTGGCACCTTCCTTGTGGGAGAAGGAGCCGGACGTTTGCCTTTTTGCAAAGAGGCTCTGCCGAGATCCAGAGCCGTGAGATGTGCTGTCTGGGGGAAAGCACAGATGCCCAGTACTGTTGTGCCTGTGGATAGGCTGCACGGGGACGGTGAAGAGCAGCAAGAGCTTTCAGGGCTGGCACCTTCCTTGTGGGAGAAGGAGCCGGACGTTTGCCTTTTCGGAAAGAGGCTCTGCCGAGAACCAGCGCCGTGAGATGTGCACTCAGTGGGAAAGCACAGATGCCCAGTGCTGTTGTGCCTGTGGATAGGTTGCACGGGGACAGTGAAGAGCAGCAAGAGCTTTCAGGGCTGGCACCTTCCTTGTGGGAGAAGGAGCCGGACGTTTGCCTTTTCGGAAAGAGGCTCTGCCGAGAATCAGCGCCGTGAGATGTGCTGTCTGGGGGAAAGCACAGATGCCCAGTGCTGTTGTGCCTGTGGATAGGCTGCACGGGGACGGTGAAGAGCAGCAAGAGCTTTCAGGGCTGGCACCTTCCTTGTGGGAGAAGGAGCCGGTCGTTTGCCTTTTCGGAAAGAGGTTCTGCCGAGAACCAGCGCCGTGAGATGTGCTGTCTGGGGGAAAGCACAGATGCCAGTGCTGTTGTGCCTGTGGATAGGCTGCACGGGGACGGTGAAGAGCAGCAAGAGCTTTCAGGGCTGGCACCTTCCTTGTGGGAGAAGGAGCCGGACGTTTGCCTTTTCGGAAAGAGGCTCTGCCGAGAACCAGCGCCATGATGTGTACTGTTCCTGTTAAACCACAGATGCCCAGTGCTGTTGTGCCTGTGGATAGGCTGCACGGGGACGCTGAAGAGCAGCAAGAGCTTTCAGGGCTGACACGTTCCTTGTGGGAGAAGGAGCCGGACGTTTGCCTTTCAGAAAGAGGCTCTGCCGAGATCCAGCGCCGTGAGATGTGCACTCAGTGGGAAAGCACAGATGCCCAGTGCTGTTGTGCCTGTGGATAGGCTGCATGGGGACGCTGAAGAGCAGCAAGAGCTTTCAGGGCTGGCACCTTCCTTGTGGGAGAAGGAGCCGGACGTTTGCCTTTTCGCAAAGAGGCTCTGCCGAGAACCAGCGCCGTGATGTGTACTGTTCCTGTTAAAGCACAGATGCCCAGTGCTGTTGTGCCTGTGGATAGGCTGCACGGGGACAGTGAAGAGCAGCAAGAGCTTTCAGGGCTGGCACCTTCCTTGTGGGAGAAGGAGCCGGACGTTTGCCTTTTCGGAAAGAGGCTCTGCCGAGAACCAGCGCCGTGAGATGTGCACTCAGTGGGAAAGCACAGATGCCCAGCGCTGTTGTGCCTGTGGATAGGCTGCACGGGGACGGTGAAGAGCAGCAAGAGCTTTCAGGGCTGGCACCTTCCTTGTGGGAGAAGGAGCCGGACGTTTGCCTTTTCGCAAAGAGGCTCTGCCGAGAACCAGCGCCGTGATGTGTACTGTTCCTGTTAAAGCACAGATGCCCAGTGCTGTTGTGCCTGTGGATAGGCTGCACGGGGACAGTGAAGAGCAGCAAGAGCTTTCAGGGCTGGCACCTTCCTTGTGGGAGAAGGAGCCGGACGTTTGCCTTTTCGGAAAGAGGCTCTGCCGAGAACCAGCGCCGTGATGTGTACTGTTCCTGTTAAAGCACAGATGCCCAGTGCTGTTGTGCCTGTGGATAGGCTGCACGGGGACAGTGAAGAGCAGCAAGAGCTTTCAGGGCTGGCACCTTCCTTGTGGGAGAAGGAGCCGGACGTTTGCCTTTTCGGAAAGAGGCTCTGCCGAGAACCAGCGCCGTGAGATGTGCTGTCTGGGGGAAAGCACAGATGCCAGTGCTGTTGTGCCTGTGGATAGGCTGCACGGGGACGCTGAAGAGCAGCAAGAACTTTCAGGGCTGGCACCTTCCTTGTGGGAGAAGGAGCCAGACGTTTGCCTTTTCGGAAAGAGCTCTGCCGAGAACCAGCGCCGTGATGTGTACTGTTACTGTTAAAGCACAGATGCCCAGTGCTGTTGTGCCTGTGGATAGGCTGCACGGGGACAGTGAAGAGCAGCAAGAGCTTTCAGGGCTGGCACCTTCCTTGTGGGAGAAGGAGCCGGACGTTTGCCTTTTTGCAAAGAGGCTCTGCCGAGATCCAGAGCCGTGAGATGTGCTGTCTGGGGGAAAGCACAGATGCCCAGTACTGTTGTGCCTGTGGATAGGCTGCACGGGGACGGTGAAGAGCAGCAAGAGCTTTCAGGGCTGGCACCTTCCTTGTGGGAGAAGGAGCCGGACGTTTGCCTTTTCGGAAAGAGGCTCTGCCGAGAACCAGCGCCGTGAGATGTGCACTCAGTGGGAAAGCACAGATGCCCAGTGCTGTTGTGCCTGTGGATAGGTTGCACGGGGACGGTGAAGAGCAGCAAGAGCTTTCAGGGCTGGCACCTTCCTTGTGGGAGAAGGAGCCGGACGTTTGCCTTTTCGGAAAGAGGCTCTGCCGAGAATCAGCGCCGTGAGATGTGCTGTCTGGGGGAAAGCACAGATGCCCAGTGCTGTTGTGCCTGTGGATAGGCTGCACGGGGACGGTGAAGAGCAGCAAGAGCTTTCAGGGCTGGCACCTTCCTTGTGGGAGAAGGAGCCGGTCGTTTGCCTTTTCGGAAAGAGGTTCTGCCGAGAACCAGCGCCGTGAGATGTGCTGTCTGGGGGAAAGCACAGATGCCAGTGCTGTTGTGCCTGTGGATAGGCTGCACGGGGACGGTGAAGAGCAGCAAGAGCTTTCAGGGCTGGCACCTTCCTTGTGGGAGAAGGAGCCGGACGTTTGCCTTTTCGGAAAGAGGCTCTGCCGAGAACCAGCGCCATGATGTGTACTGTTCCTGTTAAACCACAGATGCCCAGTGCTGTTGTGCCTGTGGATAGGCTGCACGGGGACGCTGAAGAGCAGCAAGAGCTTTCAGGGCTGACACGTTCCTTGTGGGAGAAGGAGCCGGACGTTTGCCTTTTCAGAAAGAGGCTCTGCCGAGATCCAGCGCCGTGAGATGTGCACTCAGTGGGAAAGCACAGATGCCCAGTGCTGTTGTGCCTGTGGATAGGCTGCATGGGGACGCTGAAGAGCAGCAAGAGCTTTCAGGGCTGGCACCTTCCTTGTGGGAGAAGGAGCCGGACGTTTGCCTTTTCGCAAAGAGGCTCTGCCGAGAACCAGCGCCGTGATGTGTACTGTTCCTGTTAAAGCACAGATGCCCAGTGCTGTTGTGCCTGTGGATAGGCTGCACGGGGACAGTGAAGAGCAGCAAGAGCTTTCAGGGCTGGCACCTTCCTTGTGGGAGAAGGAGCCGGACGTTTGCCTTTTCGGAAAGAGGCTCTGCCGAGAACCAGCGCCGTGAGATGTGCACTCAGTGGGAAAGCACAGATGCCCAGCGCTGTTGTGCCTGTGGATAGGCTGCACGGGGACGGTGAAGAGCAGCAAGAGCTTTCAGGGCTGGCACCTTCCTTGTGGGAGAAGGAGCCGGACGTTTGCCTTTTCGCAAAGAGGCTCTGCCGAGAACCAGCGCCGTGATGTGTACTGTTCCTGTTAAAGCACAGATGCCCAGTGCTGTTGTGCCTGTGGATAGGCTGCACGGGGACGGTGAAGAGCAGCAAGAGCTTTCAGGGCTGGCACCTTCCTTGTGGGAGAAGGAGCCGGACGTTTGCCTTTTCGGAAAGAGGCTCTGCCGAGAACCAGCGCCGTGATGTGTACTGTTCCTGTTAAAGCACAGATGCCCAGTGCTGTTGTGCCTGTGGATAGGCTGCACGGGGACAGTGAAGAGCAGCAAGAGCTTTCAGGGCTGGCACCTTCCTTGTGGGAGAAGGAGCCGGACGTTTGCCTTTTCGGAAAGAGGCTCTGCCGAGAACCAGCGCCGTGAGATGTGCTGTCTGGGGGAAAGCACAGATGCCAGTGCTGTTGTGCCTGTGGATAGGCTGCACGGGGACGCTGAAGAGCAGCAAGAACTTTCAGGGCTGGCACCTTCCTTGTGGGAGAAGGAGCCAGACGTTTGCCTTTTCGGAAAGAGCTCTGCCGAGAACCAGCGCCGTGATGTGTACTGTTACTGTTAAAGCACAGATGCCCAGTGCTGTTGTGCCTGTGGATAGGCTGCACGGGGACAGTGAAGAGCAGCAAGAGCTTTCAGGGCTGGCACCTTCCTTGTGGGAGAAGGAGCCGGACGTTTGCCTTTTTGCAAAGAGGCTCTGCCGAGATCCAGAGCCGTGAGATGTGCTGTCTGGGGGAAAGCACAGATGCCCAGTACTGTTGTGCCTGTGGATAGGCTGCACGGGGACGGTGAAGAGCAGCAAGAGCTTTCAGGGCTGGCACCTTCCTTGTGGGAGAAGGAGCCGGACGTTTGCTTTTTCGGAAAGAGGCTCTGCCGAGAATCAGCGCCGTGAGATGTGCTGTCTGGGGGAAAGCACAGATGCCCAGTGCTGTTGTGCCTGTGGATAGGCTGCACGGGGACGGTGAAGAGCAGCAAGAGCTTTCAGGGCTGGCACCTTCCTTGTGGGAGAAGGAGCCGGTCGTTTGCCTTTTCGGAAAGAGGTTCTGCCGAGAACCAGCGCCGTGAGATGTGCTGTCTGGGGGAAAGCACAGATGCCAGTGCTGTTGTGCCTGTGGATAGGCTGCACGGGGACGGTGAAGAGCAGCAAGAGCTTTCAGGGCTGGCACCTTCCTTGTGGGAGAAGGAGCCGGACGTTTGCCTTTTCGGAAAGAGGCTCTGCCGAGAACCAGCGCCATGATGTGTACTGTTCCTGTTAAACCACAGATGCCCAGTGCTGTTGTGCCTGTGGATAGGCTGCACGGGGACGCTGAAGAGCAGCAAGAGCTTTCAGGGCTGACACGTTCCTTGTGGGAGAAGGAGCCGGACTTTTGCCTTTTTGGAAAGAGGCTCTGCCGAGATCCAGCGCCGTGAGATGTGCACTCAGTGGGAAAGCACAGATGCCCAGTGCTGTTGTGCCTGTGGATAGGCTGCATGGGGACGCTGAAGAGCAGCAAGAGCTTTCAGGGCTGGCACCTTCCTTGTGGGAGAAGGAGCCGGACGTTTGCCTTTTCGCAAAGAGGCTCTGCCGAGAACCAGCGCCGTGATGTGTACTGTTCCTGTTAAAGCACAGATGCCCAGTGCTGTTGTGCCTGTGGATAGGCTGCACGGGGACAGTGAAGAGCAGCAAGAGCTTTCAGGGCTGGCACCTTCCTTGTGGGAGAAGGAGCCGGACGTTTGCCTTTTCGGAAAGAGGCTCTGCCGAGAACCAGCGCCGTGAGATGTGCACTCAGTGGGAAAGCACAGATGCCCAGCGCTGTTGTGCCTGTGGATAGGCTGCACGGGGACGGTGAAGAGCAGCAAGAGCTTTCAGGGCTGGCACCTTCCTTGTGGGAGAAGGAGCCGGACGTTTGCCTTTTCGCAAAGAGGCTCTGCCGAGAACCAGCGCCGTGAGATGTGCTGTCTGGGGGAAAGCACAGATGCCCAGTACTGTTGTGCCTGTGGATAGGCTGCACGGGGACGGTGAAGAGCAGCAAGAGCTTTCAGGGCTGGCACCTTCCTTGTGGGAGAAGGAGCCGGACGTTTGCCTTTTCGGAAAGAGGCTCTGCCGAGAACCAGCGCCGTGATGTGTACTGTTCCTGTTAAAGCACAGATGCCCAGTGCTGTTGTGCCTGTGGATAGTCTGCACGGGGACAGTGAAGAGCAGCAAGAGCTTTCAGGGCTGGCACCTTCCTTGTGGGAGAAGGAGCCGGACGTTTGCCTTTTCAGAAAGAGGCTCTGCCGAGAACCAGCGCCGTGAGATGTGCACTCAGTGGGAAAGCACAGATGCCCAGCGCTGTTGTGCCTGTGGATAGGCTGCACGGGGACGGTGAAGAGCAGCAAGAGCTTTCAGGGCTGGCACCTTCCTTGTGGGAGAAGGAGCCGGACGTTTGCCTTTTCGCAAAGAGGCTCTGCCGACAACCAGCGCCGTGAGATGTGCCGGCACTGGGAAAGCACAGATGCCCAGTGCTGTTGTGCCTGTGGATAGGCTGCACGGGGACGGTGAAGAGCAGCAAGAGCTTTCAGGGCTGTCACCTTCCTTGTGGGAGAAGGAGCCAGACGTTTGCCTTTTCGCAAAGAGGCTCTGCCGAGAACCAGCGCCGTGATGTGTACTGTTCCTGTTAAAGCACAGATGCCCAGTGCTGTTGTGCCTGTGGATAGGCTGCAGGGGACAGTGAAGAGCAGCAAGAGCTTTCAGGGCTGGCACCTTCCTTGTGGGAGAAGGAGCCGGACGTTTGCCTTTTCAGAAAGAGGCTCTGCCGAGAACCAGCGCCGTGAGATGTGCTGTCTGGGGGAAAGCACAGATGCCAGTGCTGTTGTGCCTGTGGATAGGCTGCACGGGGACGGTGAAGAGCAGCAAGAACTTTCAGGGCTGGCACCTTCCTTGTGGCAGAAGGAGCGAGACGTTTGCCTTTTCGGAAAGAGGCTCTGCCGAGAACCAGCGCCGTGAGATGTGCCGGCACTGGGAAAGCACAGATGCCCAGTGCTGTTGTGCCTGTGGATAGTCTGCACGGGGACGGTGAAGAGCAGCAAGAGCTTTCAGGGCTGGCACCTTCCTTGTGGGAGAAGGAGCCGGACGTTTGCCTTTTCGGAAAGAGGCTCTGCCGAGAACCAGCGCCGTGAGATGTGCACTCAGTGGGAAAGCACAGATGCCCAGTGCTGTTGTGCCTGTGGATAGGCTGCACGGGGACGCTGAAGAGCAGCAAGAGCTTTCAGGGCTGGCACCTTCTGTGTGGGAGAAGGAGCCGGACGTTTGCCTTTTCGGAAAGAGGCTCTGCCGAGAACCAGCGCCGTGATGTGTACTGTTCCTGTTAAAGCACAGATGCCCAGTGCTGTTGTGCCTGTGGATAGGCTGCACGGGGACGGTGAAGAGCAGCAAGAGCTTTCAGGGCTGGCACCTTCCTTGTGGGAGAAGGAGCCGGACGTTTGCCTTTTCGCAAAGAGGCTCTGCCGAGAACCAGCGCCGTGATGTGTACTGTTCCTGTTAAAGCACAGATGCCCAGTGCTGTTGTGCCTGTGGATAGGCTGCACGGGGACAGTGAAGAGCAGCAAGAGCTTTCAGGGCTGGCACCTTCCTTGTGGGAGAAGGAGCCGGACGTTTGCCTTTTCGCAAAGAGGCTCTGCCGAGAACCAGCGCCGTGAGATGTGCCGGCACTGGGAAAGCACAGATGCCCAGTGCTGTTGTGCCTGTGGATAGGCTGCACGGGGACGGTGAAGAGCAGCAAGAGGTTTCAGGGCTGTCACCTTCCTTGTGGGAGAAGGAGCCAGACGTTTGCCTTTTCGCAAAGAGGCTCTGCCGAGAACCAGCGCCGTGATGTGTACTGTTCCTGTTAAAGCACAGATGCCCAGTGCTGTTGTGCCTGTGGATAGGCTGCAGGGGACAGTGAAGAGCAGCAAGAGCTTTCAGGGCTGGCACCTTCCTTGTGGGAGAAGGAGCCGGACGTTTGCCTTTTCAGAAAGAGGCTCTGCCGAGAACCAGCGCCGTGAGATGTGCTGTCTGGGGGAAAGCACAGATGCCAGTGCTGTTGTGCCTGTGGATAGGCTGCACGGGGACGGTGAAGAGCAGCAAGAGCTTTCAGGGCTGGCACCTTCCTTGTGGCAGAAGGAGCGAGACGTTTGCCTTTTCGGAAAGAGGCTATGCCGAGAACCAGCGCCGTGAGATGTGCCGGCACTGGGAAAGCACAGATGCCCAGTGCTGTTGTGCCTGTGGATAGGCTGCACGGGGACGGTGAAGAGCAGCAAGAGCTTTCAGGGCTGGCACCTTCCTTGTGGGAGAAGGAGCCGGACGTTTGCCTTTTCGGAAAGAGGCTCTGCCGAGAACCAGCGCCGTGAGATGTGCACTCAGTGGGAAAGCACAGATGCCCAGCGCTGTTGTGCCTGTGGATAGGCTGCACGGGGACAGTGAAGAGCAGCAAGAGCTTTCAGGGCTGGCACCTTCCTTGTGGGAGAAGGAGCCGGACGTTTGCCTTTTCGCAAAGAGGCTCTGCCGACAACCAGCGCCGTGAGATGTGCCGGCACTGGGAAAGCACAGATGCCCAGTGCTGTTGTGCCTGTGGATAGGCTGCACGGGGACGGTGAAGAGCAGCAAGAGCTTTCAGGGCTGTCACCTTCCTTGTGGGAGAAGGAGCCAGACGTTTGCCTTTTCGCAAAGAGGCTCTGCCGAGAACCAGCGCCGTGATGTGTACTGTTCCTGTTAAAGCACAGATGCCCAGTGCTGTTGTGCCTGTGGATAGGCTGCAGGGGACAGTGAAGAGCAGCAAGAGCTTTCAGGGCTGGCACCTTCCTTGTGGGAGAAGGAGCCGGACGTTTGCCTTTTCGGAAAGAGGCTCTGCCGAGAACCAGCGCCGTGAGATGTGCTGTCTGGGGGAAAGCACAGATGCCAGTGCTGTTGTGCCTGTGGATAGGCTGCACGGGGACGGTGAAGAGCAGCAAGAACTTTCAGGGCTGGCACCTTCCTTGTGGCAGAAGGAGCGAGACGTTTGCCTTTTCGGAAAGAGGCTCTGCCGAGAACCAGCGCCGTGAGATGTGCCGGCACTGGGAAAGCACAGATGCCCAGTGCTGTTGTGCCTGTGGATAGTCTGCACGGGGACGGTGAAGAGCAGCAAGAGCTTTCAGGGCTGGCACCTTCCTTGTGGGAGAAGGAGCCGGACGTTTGCCTTTTCGGAAAGAGGCTCTGCCGAGAACCAGCGCCGTGAGATGTGCACTCAGTGGGAAAGCACAGATGCCCAGTGCTGTTGTGCCTGTGGATAGGCTGCACGGGGACGCTGAAGAGCAGCAAGAGCTTTCAGGGCTGGCACCTTCTGTGTGGGAGAAGGAGCCGAACGTTTGCCTTTTCGGAAAGAGGCTCTGCCGAGAACCAGCGCCGTGATGTGTACTGTTCCTGTTAAAGCACAGATGCCCAGTGCTGTTGTGCCTGTGGATAGGCTGCACGGGGACGGTGAAGAGCAGCAAGAGCTTTCAGGGCTGGCACCTTCCTTGTGGGAGAAGGAGCCAGACGTTTGCCTTTTCAGAAAGAGGCTCTGCCGAGAACCAGCGCCGTGAGATGTGCTGTCTGGGGGAAAGCACAGATGCCCAGTGCTGTTGTGCCTGTGGATAGGCTGCACGGGGACGGTGAAGAGCAGCAAGAGCTTTCAGGGCTGGCACGTTCCTTGTGGGAGAAGGAGCCAGACGTTTGCCTTTTCGGAAAGAGGCTCTGCCGAGAACCAGCGCCATGAGATCTGCTGTCAGAGGGAAAGCACAGATGCCCAGTGCTGTTGTGCTTGTGGATAGGCTGCAGGGGACAGTGAAGAGCAGCAAGAGCTTTCAGGGCTGGCACCTTCCTTGTGGGAGAAGGAGCCGGACGTTTGCCTTTTCGGAAAGAGGCTCTGCCGAGAACCAGCGCCGTGAGATGTGCACTCAGTGGGAAAGCACAGATGCCCAGTGCTGTTGTGCCTGTGGATAGGCTGCACGGGGACGCTGAAGAGCAGCAAGAGCTTTCAGGGCTGGCACCTTCTGTGTGGGAGAAGGAGCCGGACGTTTGCCTTTTCGGAAAGAGGCTCTGCCGAGAACCAGCGCCGTGATGTGTACTGTTCCTGTTAAAGCACAGATGCCCAGTGCTGTTGTGCCTGTGGATAGGCTGCACGGGGACAGTGAAGAGCAGCAAGAGCTTTCAGGGCTGGCACCTTCCTTGTGGGAGAAGGAGCCGGACGTTTGCCTTTTCGCAAAGAGGCTCTGCCGAGAACCAGCGCCGTGAGATGTGCCGGCACTGGGAAAGCACAGATGCCCACTGCTGTTGTGCCTGTGGATAGGCTGTACGGGGATGGTGAAGAGCAGCAAGAGCTTTCAGGGCTGGCACCTTCCTTGTGGGAGAAGGAGCCAGACGTTTGCCTTTTCGCAAAGAGGCTCTGCCGAGAACCAGCCCCGTGATGTGTACTGTTCCTGTTAAAGCACAGATGCCCAGTGCTGTTGTGCCTGTGGATAGGCTGCAGGGGACAGTGAAGAGCAGCAAGAGCTTTCAGGGCTGGCACCTTCCTTGTGGGAGAAGGAGCCAGACGTTTGCCTTTTCGGAAAGAGGCTCTGCCGAGAACCAGCGCCGTGAGATGTGCCGGCACTGGGAAAGCACAGATGCCCAGTGCTGTTGTGCCTGTGGATAGGCTGCACGGGGACGGTGAAGAGCAGCAAGAGCTTTCAGGGCTGGCACCTTCCTTGTGGGAGAAGGAGCCGGACGTTTGCCTTTTCGGAAAGAGGCTCTGCCGAGAACCAGCGCCGTGAGATGTGCTGTCTGGGGGAAAGCACAGATGCCCAGTGCTGTTGTGCCTGTGGATAGGCTGCACGGGGACGCTGAAGAGCAGCAAGAACTTTCAGGGCTGGCACCTTCTGTGTGGGAGAAGGAGCCGGACGTTTGCCTTTTCGGAAAGAGGCTCTGCCGAGAACCAGCGCCGTGATGTGTACTGTTCCTGTTAAAGCACAGATGCCCAGTGCTGTTGTGCCTGTGGATAGGCTGCACGGGGACAGTGAAGAGCAGCAAGAGCTTTCAGGGCTGGCACCTTCCTTGTGGGAGAAGGAGCCAGACGTTTGCCTTTTCGGAAAGAGGCTCTGCCGAGAACCAGCGCCGTGAGATGTGCCGGCACTGGGAAAGCACAGATGCCCAGTGCTGTTGTGCCTGTGGATAGGCTGCACGGGGACGGTGAAGAGCAGCAAGAGCTTTCAGGGCTGGCACCTTCCTTGTGGGAGAAGGAGCCGGACGTTTGCCTTTTCGGAAAGAGGCTCTGCCGAGAACCAGCGCCGTGAGATGTGCTGTCTGTGGGAAAGCACAGATGCCCAGTGCTGTTGTGCCTGTGGATAGGCTGCACGGGGACGGTGAAGAGCAGCAAGAACTTTCAGGGCTGGCACCTTCTGTGTGGGAGAAGGAGCCGGACGTTTGCCTTTTCGGAAAGAGGCTCTGCCGAGAACCAGCGCCGTGATGTGTACTATTCCTGTTAAAGCACAGATGCCCAGTGCTGTTGTGCCTCTGAATAGGCTGCACGGGGACAGTGAAGAGCAGCAAGAGCTTTCAGGGCTGTCACCTTCCTTGTGGGAGAAGGAGCCGGACGTTTGCCTTTTCGCAAAGAGGCTCTGCCGAGAACCAGCGCCGTGATGTGTACTGTTCCTGTTAAAGCACAGATGCCCAGTGCTGTTGTGCCTGTGGATAGGCTGCACGGGGACGGTGAAGAGCAGCAAGAGCTTTCAGGGCTGGCACCTTCCTTGTGGGAGAAGGAGCCGGACGTTTGCCTTTTCGGAAAGAGGCTCTGCCGAGAACCAGCGCCGTGATGTGTACTGTTCCTGTTAAAGCACAGATGCCCAGTGCTGTTGTGCCTGTGGATAGGCTGCACGGGGACGGTGAAGAGCAGCAAGAGCTTTCAGGGCTGGCACCTTCCTTGTGGGAGAAGGAGCCGGACGTTTGCCTTTTCGGAAAGAGGCTCTGCCGAGAACCAGCGCCGTGATGTGTACTGTTCCTGTTAAAGCACAGATGCCCAGTGCTGTTGTGCCTGTGGATAGGCTGCACGGGGACGGTGAAGAGCAGCAAGAGCTTTCAGGGCTGGCACCTTCCTTGTGGGAGAAGGAGCCGGACGTTTGCCTTTTCAGAAAGAGGCTCTGCCTAGAACCAGTGCCGTGATGTGTGCAGTCAGTGGGAAAGCACAGATGCCCAGTGCTGTTGTGCCTGTGGATAGGCTGCACGGGGACGCTGAAGAGCAGCAAGAGCTTTCAGGGCTGGCACCTTCCTTGTGGGAGAAGTAGCCGGACGTTTGCCTTTTCGGAAAGAGGCTCTGCCGAGAACCAGCACCGTGATGTGTACTGTTCCTGTTAAAGCACAGATGCCCAGTGCTGTTGTGCCTGTGGATAGGCTGCACGGGGACGCTGAAGAGCAGCAAGAGCTTTCAGGGCTGGCACCTTCCTTGTGGGAGAAGGAGCCGGACGTTTGCCTTTTCGGAAAGAGGCTCTGCCGAGAACCAGCGCCGTGAGAGGTGCTGTCTGGGGGAAAGCACAGATGCCCAGTGCTGTTGTGCCTGTGGATAGGCTGCACGGGGACGGTGAAGAGCAGCAAGAGCTTTCAGGGCTGGCACCTTCCTTGTGGGAGAAGGAGCCGGACGTTTGCCTTTTCGGAAAGAGGTTCTGCCGAGAACCAGCGCCGTGAGATGTGCTGTCTGTGGGAAAGCACAGATGCCAGTGCTGTTGTGCCTGTGGATAGGCTGCACGGGGACGGTGAAGAGCAGCAAGAGCTTTCAGGGCTGGCACCTTCCTTGTGGCAGAAGGAGCCGGACGTTTGCCTTTTCGGAAAGAGGCTCTGCCGAGAACCAGCGCCGTGATGTGTACTGTTCCTGTTAAAGCACAGATGCCCAGTGCTGTTGTGCCTGTGGATAGGCTGCACGGGGACGGTGAAGAGCAGCAAGAGCTTTCAGGGCTGGCACCTTCCTTGTGGGAGAAGGAGCCGGACGTTTGCCTTTTCGCAAAGAGGCTCTGCCGAGAACCAGCGCCGTGAGATGTGCACTCAGTGGGAAAGCACAGATGCCCAGTGCTGTTGTGCCTGTGGATAGGCTGCACGGGGACAGTGAAGAGCAGCAAGAGCTTTCAGGGCTGGCACCTTCCTTGTGGGAGAAGGAGCCGGACGTTTGCCTTTTCGCAAAGAGGCTCTGCCGAGAACCAGCGCCGTGAGATGTGCCGGCACTGGGAAAGCACAGATGCCCAGTGCTGTTGTGCCTGTGGATAGGCTGCACGGGGACGGTGAAGAGCAGCAAGAGCTTTCAGGGCTGGCACCTTCCTTGTGGGAGAAGGAGCCAGACGTTTGCCTTTTCGCAAAGAGGCTCTGCCGAGAACCAGCGCCGTGATGTGTACTGTTCCTGTTAAAGCACAGATGCCCAGTGCTGTTGTGCCTGTGGATAGGCTGCAGGGGACAGTGAAGAGCAGCAAGAGCTTTCAGGGCTGGCACCTTCCTTGTGGGAGAAGGAGCCGGACGTTTGCCTTTTCAGAAAGAGGCTCTGCCGAGAACCAGCGCCGTGAGATGTGCTGTCTGGGGGAAAGCACAGATGCCAGTGCTGTTGTGCCTGTGGATAGGCTGCACGGGGATGGTGAAGAGCAGCAAGAGCTTTCAGGGCTGGCACCTTCCTTGTGGCAGAAGGAGCGAGACGTTTGCCTTTTCGGAAAGAGGCTCTGCCGAGAACCAGCGCCGTGAGATGTGCCGGCACTGGGAAAGCACAGATGCCCAGTGCTGTTGTGCCTGTGGATAGGCTGCACGGGGAGAGTGAAGAGCAGCAAGAGCTTTCAGGGCTGGCACCTTCCTTGTGGCAGAAGGAGCCAGACGTTTGCCTTTTCGCAAAGAGGCTCTGCCGAGATCCAGAGCCGTGAGATGTGCTGTCTGGGGGAAAGCACAGATGCCCAGTGCTGTTGTGCCTGTGGATAGGCTGCACGGGGACGCTGAAGAGCAGCAAGAGCTTTCAGGGCTGGCACCTTCCTTGTGGGAGAAGGAGCCGGACGTTTGCCTTTTCGGAAAGAGGCTCTGCCGAGAACCAGCGCCGTGATGTGTACTGTTCCTGTTAAAGCACAGATGCCCAGTGCTGTTGTGCCTGTGGATTGGCTGCACGGGGACGGTGAAGAGCAGCAAGAGCTTTCAGGGCTGGCACCTTCCTTGTGGGAGAAGGAGCCGGACGTTTGCCTTTTCGCAAAGAGGCTCTGCCGAGAACCAGCGCCGTGAGATGTGCACTCAGTGGGAAAGCACAGATGTCCAGTGCTGTTGTGCCTGTGGATAGGCTGCACGGGGACGGTGAAGAGCAGCAAGAGCTTTCAGGGCTGGCACCTTCCTTGTGGGAGAAGGAGCCAGACGTTTGCCTTTTCGCAAAGAGGCTCTGCCGAGAACCAGCGCCGTGATGTGTACTGTTCCTGTTAAAGCACAGATGCCCAGTGCTGTTGTGCTTGTGGATAGGCTGCACGGGGACGGTGAAGAGCAGCAAGAGCTTTCAGGGCTGGCACCTTCCTTGTGGGAGAAGGAGCCGGACGTTTGCCTTTTCGCAATGAGGCTCTGCCGAAAACCAGCGCCGTGATGTGTACTGTTCCTGTTAAAGCACAGATGCCCAGTGCTGTTGTGCCTGTGGATAGGCTGCACGGGGACGGTGAAGAGCAGCAAGAGCTTTCAGGGCTGGCACGTTCCTTGTGGGAGAAGGAGCCGGACGTTTGCCTTTTCGGAAAGAGGCTCTGCCGAGAACCAGCGCCGTGAGATGTGCTGTCTGTGGGAAAGCACAGATGCCACTGCTGTTGTGCCTGTGGATAGGCTGCACGGGGACGGTGAAGAGCAGCAAGCACTTTCAGGGCTGGCACCTTCCTTGTGGCAGAAGGAGCAAGACGTTTGCCTTTTCGGAAAGAGGCTCTGCCGAGAACCAGCGCCGTGATGTGTACTGTTCCTGTTAAAGCACAGATGCCCAGTGCTGTTGTGCCTGTGGATAGGCTGCACGGGGACAGTGAAGAGCAGCAAGAGCTTTCAGGGCTGGCACCTTCCTTGTGGGAGAAGGAGCCGGACGTTTGCCTTTTCGCAAAGAGGCTCTGCCGAGAACCAGCACCGTGATGTGTACTGTTCCTGTTAAAGCACAGATGCCCAGTGCTGTTGTGCCTGTGGATAGGCTGCACGGGGACAGTGAAGAGCAGCAAGAGCTTTCAGGGCTGGCACCTTCCTTGTGGGAGAAGGAGCCAGACGTTTGCCTTTTCGGAAAGAGGCTCTGCCGAGAACCAGCGCCGTGAGATGTGCCGGCACTGGGAAAGCACAGATGCCCAGTGCTGTTGTGCCTGTGGATAGGCTGCACGGGGACGGTGAAGAGCAGCAAGAGCTTTCAGGGCTGGCACCTTCCTTGTGGGAGAAGGAGCCGGACGTTTGCCTTTTCGGAAAGAGGCTCTGCCGAGAACCAGCGCCGTGAGATGTGCCGGCACTGGGAAAGCACAGATTCCCAGTGCTGTTGTGCCTGTGGATAGGCTGCACGGGGACGGTGAAGAGCAGCAAGAGCTTTCAGGGCTGGCACCTTCCTTGTGGGAGAAGGAGCCGGACGTTTGCCTTTTCGGAAAGAGGTTCTGCCGAGAACCAGCGCCGTGAGATGTGCTGTCTGGGGGAAAGCACAGATGCCAGTGCTGTTGTGCCTGTGGATAGGCTGCACGGGGACGCTGAAGAGCAGCAAGAACTTTCAGGGCTGGCACCTTCCTTGTGGGAGAAGGAGCCAGACGTTTGCCTTTTCGGAAAGAGCTCTGCCGAGAACCAGCGCCGTGATGTGTACTGTTACTGTTAAAGCACAGATGCCCAGTGCTGTTGTGCCTGTGGATAGGCTGCACGGGGAGAGTGAAGAGCAGCAAGAGCTTTCAGGGCTGGCACCTTCCTTGTGGGAGAAGGAGCCGGACGTTTGCCTTTTTGCAAAGAGGCTCTGCCGAGATCCAGAGCCGTGAGATGTGCTGTCTGGGGGAAAGCACAGATGCCCAGTACTGTTGTGCCTGTGGATAGGCTGCACGGGGACGGTGAAGAGCAGCAAGAGCTTTCAGGGCTGGCACCTTCCTTGTGGGAGAAGGAGCCGGACGTTTGCCTTTTCGGAAAGAGGCTCTGCCGAGAACCAGCGCCGTGAGATGTGCACTCAGTGGGAAAGCACAGATGCCCAGTGCTGTTGTGCCTGTGGATAGGTTGCACGGGGACGGTGAAGAGCAGCAAGAGCTTTCAGGGCTGGCACCTTCCTTGTGGGAGAAGGAGCCGGACGTTTGCCTTTTCGGAAAGAGGCTCTGCCGAGAATCAGCGCCGTGAGATGTGCTGTCTGGGGGAAAGCACAGATGCCAGTGCTGTTGTGCCTGTGGATAGGCTGCACGGGGACGGTGAAGAGCAGCAAGAGCTTTCAGGGCTGGCACCTTCCTTGTGGGAGAAGGAGCCGGACGTTTGCCTTTTCGGAAAGAGGCTCTGCCGAGAACCAGCGCCATGATGTGTACTGTTCCTGTTAAACCACAGATGCCCAGTGCTGTTGTGCCTGTGGATAGGCTGCACGGGGACGCTGAAGAGCAGCAAGAGCTTTCAGGGCTGACACGTTCCTTGTGGGAGAAGGAGCCGGACGTTTCCCTTTTTGGAAAGAGGCTCTGCCGAGATCCAGCGCCGTGAGATGTGCACTTAGTGGGAAAGCACAGATGCCCAGTGCTGTTGTGCCTGTGGATAGGCTGCATGGGGACGCTGAAGAGCAGCAAGAGCTTTCAGGGCTGGCACCTTCCTTGTGGGAGAAGGAGCCGGACGTTTGCCTTTTCGCAAAGAGGCTCTGCCGAGAACCAGCGCCGTGATGTGTACTGTTCCTGTTAAAGCACAGATGCCCAGTGCTGTTGTGCCTGTGGATAGGCTGCACGGGGACAGTGAAGAGCAGCAAGAGCTTTCAGGGCTGGCACCTTCCTTGTGGGAGAAGGAGCCGGACGTTTGCCTTTTCGGAAAGAGGCTCTGCCGAGAACCAGCGCCGTGAGATGTGCACTCAGTGGGAAAGCACAGATGCCCAGCGCTGTTGTGCCTGTGGATAGGCTGCACGGGGACGGTGAAGAGCAGCAAGAGCTTTCAGGGCTGGCACCTTCCTTGTGGGAGAAGGAGCCGGACGTTTGCCTTTTCGCAAAGAGGCTCTGCCGAGAACCAGCGCCGTGATGTGTACTGTTCCTGTTAAAGCACAGATGCCCAGTGCTGTTGTGCCTGTGGATAGGCTGCACGGGGACAGTGAAGAGCAGCAAGAGCTTTCAGGGCTGGCACCTTCCTTGTGGGAGAAGGAGCCGGACGTTTGCCTTTTCGGAAAGAGGCTCTGCCGAGAACCAGCGCCGTGATGTGTACTGTTCCTGTTAAAGCACAGATGCCCAGTGCTGTTGTGCCTGTGGATAGGCTGCACGGGGACAGTGAAGAGCAGCAAGAGCTTTCAGGGCTGGCACCTTCCTTGTGGGAGAAGGAGCCGGACGTTTGCCTTTTCGGAAAGAGGCTCTGCCGAGAACCAGCGCCGTGAGATGTGCTGTCTGGGGGAAAGCACAGATGCCAGTGCTGTTGTGCCTGTGGATAGGCTGCACGGGGACGCTGAAGAGCAGCAAGAACTTTCAGGGCTGGCACCTTCCTTGTGGGAGAAGGAGCCAGACGTTTGCCTTTTCGGAAAGAGGCTCTGCCGAGAACCAGCGCCGTGAGATGTGCCGGCACTGGGAAAGCACAGATGCCCAGTGCTGTTGTGCCTGTGGATAGGCTGCACGGGGACGGTGAAGAGCAGCAAGAGCTTTCAGGGCTGGCACCTTCCTTGTGGGAGAAGGAGCCGGACGTTTGCCTTTTCGGAAAGAGGCTCTGCCGAGAACCAGCGCCGTGAGATGTGCCGGCACTGGGAAAGCACAGATTCCCAGTGCTGTTGTGCCTGTGGATAGGCTGCACGGGGACGGTGAAGAGCAGCAAGAGCTTTCAGGGCTGGCACCTTCCTTGTGGGAGAAGGAGCCGGACGTTTGCCTTTTCGGAAAGAGGTTCTGCCGAGAACCAGCGCCGTGAGATGTGCTGTCTGGGGGAAAGCACAGATGCCAGTGCTGTTGTGCCTGTGGATAGGCTGCACGGGGACGGTGAAGAGCAGCAAGAGCTTTCAGGGCTGGCACCTTCCTTGTGGGAGAAGGAGCCAGACGTTTGCCTTTTCGCAAAGAGGCTCTGCCGAGAACCAGCGCCGTGATGTGTACTGTTCCTGTTAAAGCACAGATGCCCAGTGCTGTTGTGCTTGTGGATAGGCTGCACGGGGACGGTGAAGAGCAGCAAGAGCTTTCAGGGCTGGCACCTTCCTTGTGGGAGAAGGAGCCGGACGTTTGCCTTTTCGCAATGAGGCTCTGCCGAAAACCAGCGCCGTGATGTGTACTGTTCCTGTTAAAGCACAGATGCCCAGTGCTGTTGTGCCTGTGGATAGGCTGCACGGGGACGGTGAAGAGCAGCAAGAGCTTTCAGGGCTGGCACGTTCCTTGTGGGAGAAGGAGCCGGACGTTTGCCTTTTCGGAAAGAGGCTCTGCCGAGAACCAGCGCCGTGAGATGTGCTGTCTGTGGGAAAGCACAGATGCCACTGCTGTTGTGCCTGTGGATAGGCTGCACGGGGACGGTGAAGAGCAGCAAGCACTTTCAGGGCTGGCACCTTCCTTGTGGCAGAAGGAGCAAGACGTTTGCCTTTTCGGAAAGAGGCTCTGCCGAGAACCAGCGCCGTGATGTGTACTGTTCCTGTTAAAGCACAGATGCCCAGTGCTGTTGTGCCTGTGGATAGGCTGCACGGGGACAGTGAAGAGCAGCAAGAGCTTTCAGGGCTGGCACCTTCCTTGTGGGAGAAGGAGCCGGACGTTTGCCTTTTCGCAAAGAGGCTCTGCCGAGAACCAGCACCGTGATGTGTACTGTTCCTGTTAAAGCACAGATGCCCAGTGCTGTTGTGCCTGTGGATAGGCTGCACGGGGACAGTGAAGAGCAGCAAGAGCTTTCAGGGCTGGCACCTTCCTTGTGGGAGAAGGAGCCAGACGTTTGCCTTTTCGGAAAGAGGCTCTGCCGAGAACCAGCGCCGTGAGATGTGCCGGCACTGGGAAAGCACAGATGCCCAGTGCTGTTGTGCCTGTGGATAGGCTGCACGGGGACGGTGAAGAGCAGCAAGAGCTTTCAGGGCTGGCACCTTCCTTGTGGGAGAAGGAGCCGGACGTTTGCCTTTTCGGAAAGAGGCTCTGCCGAGAACCAGCGCCGTGAGATGTGCCGGCACTGGGAAAGCACAGATTCCCAGTGCTGTTGTGCCTGTGGATAGGCTGCACGGGGACGGTGAAGAGCAGCAAGAGCTTTCAGGGCTGGCACCTTCCTTGTGGGAGAAGGAGCCGGACGTTTGCCTTTTCGCAAAGAGGCTCTGCCGAGAACCAGCGCCGTGAGATGTGCCGGCACTGGGAAAGCACAGATGCCAGTGCTGTTGTGCCTGTGGATAGGCTGCACGGGGACGGTGAAGAGCAGCAAGAACTTTCAGGGCTGGCACCTTCCTTGTGGGAGAAGGAGCCAGACGTTTGCCTTTTCGGAAAGAGCTCTGCCGAGAACCAGCGCCGTGATGTGTACTGTTACTGTTAAAGCACAGATGCCCAGTGCTGTTGTGCCTGTGGATAGGCTGCACGGGGAGAGTGAAGAGCAGCAAGAGCTTTCAGGGCTGGCACCTTCCTTGTGGGAGAAGGAGCCGGACGTTTGCCTTTTTGCAAAGAGGCTCTGCCGAGATCCAGAGCCGTGAGATGTGCTGTCTGGGGGAAAGCACAGATGCCCAGTACTGTTGTGCCTGTGGATAGGCTGCACGGGGACGGTGAAGAGCAGCAAGAGCTTTCAGGGCTGGCACCTTCCTTGTGGGAGAAGGAGCCGGACGTTTGCCTTTTCGGAAAGAGGCTCTGCCGAGAACCAGCGCCGTGAGATGTGCACTCAGTGGGAAAGCACAGATGCCCAGTGCTGTTGTGCCTGTGGATAGGTTGCACGGGGACGGTGAAGAGCAGCAAGAGCTTTCAGGGCTGGCACCTTCCTTGTGGGAGAAGGAGCCGGACGTTTGCCTTTTCGGAAAGAGGCTCTGCCGAGAATCAGCGCCGTGAGATGTGCTGTCTGGGGGAAAGCACAGATGCCCAGTGCTGTTGTGCCTGTGGATAGGCTGCACGGGGACGGTGAAGAGCAGCAAGAGCTTTCAGGGCTGGCACCTTCCTTGTGGGAGAAGGAGCCGGTCGTTTGCCTTTTCGGAAAGAGGTTCTGCCGAGAACCAGCGCCGTGAGATGTGCTGTCTGGGGGAAAGCACAGATGCCAGTGCTGTTGTGCCTGTGGATAGGCTGCACGGGGACGGTGAAGAGCAGCAAGAGCTTTCAGGGCTGGCACCTTCCTTGTGGGAGAAGGAGCCGGACGTTTGCCTTTTCGGAAAGAGGCTCTGCCGAGAACCAGCGCCATGATGTGTACTGTTCCTGTTAAACCACAGATGCCCAGTGCTGTTGTGCCTGTGGATAGGCTGCACGGGGACGCTGAAGAGCAGCAAGAGCTTTCAGGGCTGACACGTTCCTTGTGGGAGAAGGAGCCGGACGTTTGCCTTTTCAGAAAGAGGCTCTGCCGAGATCCAGCGCCGTGAGATGTGCACTCAGTGGGAAAGCACAGATGCCCAGTGCTGTTGTGCCTGTGGATAGGCTGCATGGGGACGCTGAAGAGCAGCAAGAGCTTTCAGGGCTGGCACCTTCCTTGTGGGAGAAGGAGCCGGACGTTTGCCTTTTCGCAAAGAGGCTCTGCCGAGAACCAGCGCCGTGATGTGTACTGTTCCTGTTAAAGCACAGATGCCCAGTGCTGTTGTGCCTGTGGATAGGCTGCACGGGGACAGTGAAGAGCAGCAAGAGCTTTCAGGGCTGGCACCTTCCTTGTGGGAGAAGGAGCCGGACGTTTGCCTTTTCGGAAAGAGGCTCTGCCGAGAACCAGCGCCGTGAGATGTGCACTCAGTGGGAAAGCACAGATGCCCAGCGCTGTTGTGCCTGTGGATAGGCTGCACGGGGACGGTGAAGAGCAGCAAGAGCTTTCAGGGCTGGCACCTTCCTTGTGGGAGAAGGAGCCGGACGTTTGCCTTTTCGCAAAGAGGCTCTGCCGAGAACCAGCGCCGTGATGTGTACTGTTCCTGTTAAAGCACAGATGCCCAGTGCTGTTGTGCCTGTGGATAGGCTGCACGGGGACAGTGAAGAGCAGCAAGAGCTTTCAGGGCTGGCACCTTCCTTGTGGGAGAAGGAGCCGGACGTTTGCCTTTTCGGAAAGAGGCTCTGCCGAGAACCAGCGCCGTGATGTGTACTGTTCCTGTTAAAGCACAGATGCCCAGTGCTGTTGTGCCTGTGGATAGGCTGCACGGGGACAGTGAAGAGCAGCAAGAGCTTTCAGGGCTGGCACCTTCCTTGTGGGAGAAGGAGCCGGACGTTTGCCTTTTCGGAAAGAGGCTCTGCCGAGAACCAGCGCCGTGAGATGTGCTGTCTGGGGGAAAGCACAGATGCCAGTGCTGTTGTGCCTGTGGATAGGCTGCACGGGGACGCTGAAGAGCAGCAAGAACTTTCAGGGCTGGCACCTTCCTTGTGGGAGAAGGAGCCAGACGTTTGCCTTTTCGGAAAGAGCTCTGCCGAGAACCAGCGCCGTGATGTGTACTGTTACTGTTAAAGCACAGATGCCCAGTGCTGTTGTGCCTGTGGATAGGCTGCACGGGGACAGTGAAGAGCAGCAAGAGCTTTCAGGGCTGGCACCTTCCTTGTGGGAGAAGGAGCCGGACGTTTGCCTTTTTGCAAAGAGGCTCTGCCGAGACCCAGAGCCGTGAGATGTGCTGTCTGGGGGAAAGCACAGATGCCCAGTACTGTTGTGCCTGTGGATAGGCTGCACGGGGACGGTGAAGAGCAGCAAGAGCTTTCAGGGCTGGCACCTTCCTTGTGGGAGAAGGAGCCGGACGTTTGCTTTTTCGGAAAGAGGCTCTGCCGAGAATCAGCGCCGTGAGATGTGCTGTCTGGGGGAAAGCACAGATGCCCAGTGCTGTTGTGCCTGTGGATAGGCTGCACGGGGACGGTGAAGAGCAGCAAGAGCTTTCAGGGCTGGCACCTTCCTTGTGGGAGAAGGAGCCGGTCGTTTGCCTTTTCGGAAAGAGGTTCTGCCGAGAACCAGCGCCGTGAGATGTGCTGTCTGGGGGAAAGCACAGATGCCAGTGCTGTTGTGCCTGTGGATAGGCTGCACGGGGACGGTGAAGAGCAGCAAGAGCTTTCAGGGCTGGCACCTTCCTTGTGGGAGAAGGAGCCGGACGTTTGCCTTTTCGGAAAGAGGCTCTGCCGAGAACCAGCGCCATGATGTGTACTGTTCCTGTTAAACCACAGATGCCCAGTGCTGTTGTGCCTGTGGATAGGCTGCACGGGGACGCTGAAGAGCAGCAAGAGCTTTCAGGGCTGACACGTTCCTTGTGGGAGAAGGAGCCGGACTTTTGCCTTTTTGGAAAGAGGCTCTGCCGAGATCCAGCGCCGTGAGATGTGCACTCAGTGGGAAAGCACAGATGCCCAGTGCTGTTGTGCCTGTGGATAGGCTGCATGGGGACGCTGAAGAGCAGCAAGAGCTTTCAGGGCTGGCACCTTCCTTGTGGGAGAAGGAGCCGGACGTTTGCCTTTTCGCAAAGAGGCTCTGCCGAGAACCAGCGCCGTGATGTGTACTGTTCCTGTTAAAGCACAGATGCCCAGTGCTGTTGTGCCTGTGGATAGGCTGCACGGGGACAGTGAAGAGCAGCAAGAGCTTTCAGGGCTGGCACCTTCCTTGTGGGAGAAGGAGCCGGACGTTTGCCTTTTCGGAAAGAGGCTCTGCCGAGAACCAGCGCCGTGAGATGTGCACTCAGTGGGAAAGCACAGATGCCCAGCGCTGTTGTGCCTGTGGATAGGCTGCACGGGGACGGTGAAGAGCAGCAAGAGCTTTCAGGGCTGGCACCTTCCTTGTGGGAGAAGGAGCCGGACGTTTGCCTTTTCGCAAAGAGGCTCTGCCGAGAACCAGCGCCGTGAGATGTGCTGTCTGGGGGAAAGCACAGATGCCCAGTACTGTTGTGCCTGTGGATAGGCTGCACGGGGACGGTGAAGAGCAGCAAGAGCTTTCAGGGCTGGCACCTTCCTTGTGGGAGAAGGAGCCGGACGTTTGCCTTTTCGGAAAGAGGCTCTGCCGAGAACCAGCGCCGTGATGTGTACTGTTCCTGTTAAAGCACAGATGCCCAGTGCTGTTGTGCCTGTGGATAGTCTGCACGGGGACAGTGAAGAGCAGCAAGAGCTTTCAGGGCTGGCACCTTCCTTGTGGGAGAAGGAGCCGGACGTTTGCCTTTTCGGAAAGAGGCTCTGCCGAGAACCAGCGCCGTGAGATGTGCACTCAGTGGGAAAGCACAGATGCCCAGCGCTGTTGTGCCTGTGGATAGGCTGCACGGGGACGGTGAAGAGCAGCAAGAGCTTTCAGGGCTGGCACCTTCCTTGTGGGAGAAGGAGCCGGACGTTTGCCTTTTCGCAAAGAGGCTCTGCCGACAACCAGCGCCGTGAGATGTGCCGGCACTGGGAAAGCACAGATGCCCAGTGCTGTTGTGCCTGTGGATAGGCTGCACGGGGACGGTGAAGAGCAGCAAGAGCTTTCAGGGCTGTCACCTTCCTTGTGGGAGAAGGAGCCAGACGTTTGCCTTTTCGCAAAGAGGCTCTGCCGAGAACCAGCGCCGTGATGTGTACTGTTCCTGTTAAAGCACAGATGCCCAGTGCTGTTGTGCCTGTGGATAGGCTGCAGGGGACAGTGAAGAGCAGCAAGAGCTTTCAGGGCTGGCACCTTCCTTGTGGGAGAAGGAGCCGGACGTTTGCCTTTTCAGAAAGAGGCTCTGCCGAGAACCAGCGCCGTGAGATGTGCTGTCTGGGGGAAAGCACAGATGCCAGTGCTGTTGTGCCTGTGGATAGGCTGCACGGGGACGGTGAAGAGCAGCAAGAACTTTCAGGGCTGGCACCTTCCTTGTGGCAGAAGGAGCGAGACGTTTGCCTTTTCGGAAAGAGGCTCTGCCGAGAACCAGCGCCGTGAGATGTGCCGGCACTGGGAAAGCACAGATGCCCAGTGCTGTTGTGCCTGTGGATAGTCTGCACGGGGACGGTGAAGAGCAGCAAGAGCTTTCAGGGCTGGCACCTTCCTTGTGGGAGAAGGAGCCGGACGTTTGCCTTTTCGGAAAGAGGCTCTGCCGAGAACCAGCGCCGTGAGATGTGCACTCAGTGGGAAAGCACAGATGCCCAGTGCTGTTGTGCCTGTGGATAGGCTGCACGGGGACGCTGAAGAGCAGCAAGAGCTTTCAGGGCTGGCACCTTCTGTGTGGGAGAAGGAGCCGGACGTTTGCCTTTTCGGAAAGAGGCTCTGCCGAGAACCAGCGCCGTGATGTGTACTGTTCCTGTTAAAGCACAGATGCCCAGTGCTGTTGTGCCTGTGGATAGGCTGCACGGGGACGGTGAAGAGCAGCAAGAGCTTTCAGGGCTGGCACCTTCCTTGTGGGAGAAGGAGCCGGACGTTTGCCTTTTCGCAAAGAGGCTCTGCCGAGAACCAGCGCCGTGATGTGTACTGTTCCTGTTAAAGCACAGATGCCCAGTGCTGTTGTGCCTGTGGATAGGCTGCACGGGGACAGTGAAGAGCAGCAAGAGCTTTCAGGGCTGGCACCTTCCTTGTGGGAGAAGGAGCCGGACGTTTGCCTTTTCGCAAAGAGGCTCTGCCGAGAACCAGCGCCGTGAGATGTGCCGGCACTGGGAAAGCACAGATGCCCAGTGCTGTTGTGCCTGTGGATAGGCTGCACGGGGACGGTGAAGAGCAGCAAGAGGTTTCAGGGCTGTCACCTTCCTTGTGGGAGAAGGAGCCAGACGTTTGCCTTTTCGCAAAGAGGCTCTGCCGAGAACCAGCGCCGTGATGTGTACTGTTCCTGTTAAAGAACAGATGCCCAGTGCTGTTGTGCCTGTGGATAGGCTGCAGGGGACAGTGAAGAGCAGCAAGAGCTTTCAGGGCTGGCACCTTCCTTGTGGGAGAAGGAGCCGGACGTTTGCCTTTTCAGAAAGAGGCTCTGCCGAGAACCAGCGCCGTGAGATGTGCTGTCTGGGGGAAAGCACAGATGCCAGTGCTGTTGTGCCTGTGGATAGGCTGCACGGGGACGGTGAAGAGCAGCAAGAGCTTTCAGGGCTGGCACCTTCCTTGTGGCAGAAGGAGCGAGACGTTTGCCTTTTCGGAAAGAGGCTATGCCGAGAACCAGCGCCGTGAGATGTGCCGGCACTGGGAAAGCACAGATGCCCAGTGCTGTTGTGCCTGTGGATAGGCTGCACGGGGACGGTGAAGAGCAGCAAGAGCTTTCAGGGCTGGCACCTTCCTTGTGGGAGAAGGAGCCGGACGTTTGCCTTTTCGGAAAGAGGCTCTGCCGAGAACCAGCGCCGTGAGATGTGCACTCAGTGGGAAAGCACAGATGCCCAGCGCTGTTGTGCCTGTGGATAGGCTGCACGGGGACAGTGAAGAGCAGCAAGAGCTTTCAGGGCTGGCACCTTCCTTGTGGGAGAAGGAGCCGGACGTTTGCCTTTTCGCAAAGAGGCTCTGCCGACAACCAGCGCCGTGAGATGTGCCGGCACTGGGAAAGCACAGATGCCCAGTGCTGTTGTGCCTGTGGATAGGCTGCACGGGGACGGTGAAGAGCAGCAAGAGCTTTCAGGGCTGTCACCTTCCTTGTGGGAGAAGGAGCCAGACGTTTGCCTTTTCGCAAAGAGGCTCTGCCGAGAACCAGCGCCGTGATGTGTACTGTTCCTGTTAAAGCACAGATGCCCAGTGCTGTTGTGCCTGTGGATAGGCTGCA
This sequence comes from Buteo buteo, assembly GCF_964188355.1. Taxonomy (NCBI): domain Eukaryota; kingdom Metazoa; phylum Chordata; class Aves; order Accipitriformes; family Accipitridae; genus Buteo; species Buteo buteo. Next base: position 106,441 of record NW_027439350.1, read on the forward strand.
GGGGACAGTGAAGAGCAGCAAGAGCTTTCAGGGCTGGCACCTTCCTTGTGGGAGAAGGAGCCGGACGTTTGCCTTTTCGGAAAGAGGCTCTGCCGAGAACCAGCGCCGTGAGATGTGCTGTCTGGGGGAAAGCACAGATGCCAGTGCTGTTGTGCCTGTGGATAGGCTGCACGGGGACGGTGAAGAGCAGCAAGAACTTTCAGGGCTGGCACCTTCCTTGTGGCAGAAGGAGCGAGACGTTTGCCTTTTCGGAAAGAGGCTCTGCCGAGAACCAGCGCCGTGAGATGTGCCGGCACTGGGAAAGCACAGATGCCCAGTGCTGTTGTGCCTGTGGATAGTCTGCACGGGGACGGTGAAGAGCAGCAAGAGCTTTCAGGGCTGGCACCTTCCTTGTGGGAGAAGGAGCCGGACGTTTGCCTTTTCGGAAAGAGGCTCTGCCGAGAACCAGCGCCGTGAGATGTGCACTCAGTGGGAAAGCACAGATGCCCAGTGCTGTTGTGCCTGTGGATAGGCTGCACGGGGACGCTGAAGAGCAGCAAGAGCTTTCAGGGCTGGCACCTTCTGTGTGGGAGAAGGAGCCGAACGTTTGCCTTTTCGGAAAGAGGCTCTGCCGAGAACCAGCGCCGTGATGTGTACTGTTCCTGTTAAAGCACAGATGCCCAGTGCTGTTGTGCCTGTGGATAGGCTGCACGGGGACGGTGAAGAGCAGCAAGAGCTTTCAGGGCTGGCACCTTCCTTGTGGGAGAAGGAGCCAGACGTTTGCCTTTTCAGAAAGAGGCTCTGCCGAGAACCAGCGCCGTGAGATGTGCTGTCTGGGGGAAAGCACAGATGCCCAGTGCTGTTGTGCCTGTGGATAGGCTGCACGGGGACGGTGAAGAGCAGCAAGAGCTTTCAGGGCTGGCACGTTCCTTGTGGGAGAAGGAGCCAGACGTTTGCCTTTTCGGAAAGAGGCTCTGCCGAGAACCAGCGCCATGAGATCTGCTGTCAGAGGGAAAGCACAGATGCCCAGTGCTGTTGTGCTTGTGGATAGGCTGCAGGGGACAGTGAAGAGCAGCAAGAGCTTTCAGGGCTGGCACCTTCCTTGTGGGAGAAGGAGCCGGACGTTTGCCTTTTCGGAAAGAGGCTCTGCCGAGAACCAGCGCCGTGAGATGTGCACTCAGTGGGAAAGCACAGATGCCCAGTGCTGTTGTGCCTGTGGATAGGCTGCACGGGGACGCTGAAGAGCAGCAAGAGCTTTCAGGGCTGGCACCTTCTGTGTGGGAGAAGGAGCCGGACGTTTGCCTTTTCGGAAAGAGGCTCTGCCGAGAACCAGCGCCGTGATGTGTACTGTTCCTGTTAAAGCACAGATGCCCAGTGCTGTTGTGCCTGTGGATAGGCTGCACGGGGACAGTGAAGAGCAGCAAGAGCTTTCAGGGCTGGCACCTTCCTTGTGGGAGAAGGAGCCGGACGTTTGCCTTTTCGCAAAGAGGCTCTGCCGAGAACCAGCGCCGTGAGATGTGCCGGCACTGGGAAAGCACAGATGCCCACTGCTGTTGTGCCTGTGGATAGGCTGTACGGGGATGGTGAAGAGCAGCAAGAGCTTTCAGGGCTGGCACCTTCCTTGTGGGAGAAGGAGCCAGACGTTTGCCTTTTCGCAAAGAGGCTCTGCCGAGAACCAGCCCCGTGATGTGTACTGTTCCTGTTAAAGCACAGATGCCCAGTGCTGTTGTGCCTGTGGATAGGCTGCAGGGGACAGTGAAGAGCAGCAAGAGCTTTCAGGGCTGGCACCTTCCTTGTGGGAGAAGGAGCCAGACGTTTGCCTTTTCGGAAAGAGGCTCTGCCGAGAACCAGCGCCGTGAGATGTGCCGGCACTGGGAAAGCACAGATGCCCAGTGCTGTTGTGCCTGTGGATAGGCTGCACGGGGACGGTGAAGAGCAGCAAGAGCTTTCAGGGCTGGCACCTTCCTTGTGGGAGAAGGAGCCGGACGTTTGCCTTTTCGGAAAGAGGCTCTGCCGAGAACCAGCGCCGTGAGATGTGCTGTCTGGGGGAAAGCACAGATGCCCAGTGCTGTTGTGCCTGTGGATAGGCTGCACGGGGACGGTGAAGAGCAGCAAGAACTTTCAGGGCTGGCACCTTCTGTGTGGGAGAAGGAGCCGGACGTTTGCCTTTTCGGAAAGAGGCTCTGCCGAGAACCAGCGCCGTGATGTGTACTATTCCTGTTAAAGCACAGATGCCCAGTGCTGTTGTGCCTCTGAATAGGCTGCACGGGGACAGTGAAGAGCAGCAAGAGCTTTCAGGGCTGGCACCTTCCTTGTGGGAGAAGGAGCCGGACGTTTGCCTTTTCGCAAAGAGGCTCTGCCGAGAACCAGCGCCGTGAGATGTGCCGGCACTGGGAAAGCACAGATGCCCAGTGCTGTTGTGCCTGTGGATAGGCTGCACGGGGACGGTGAAGAGCAGCAAGAGCTTTCAGGGCTGTCACCTTCCTTGTGGGAGAAGGAGCCAGACGTTTGCCTTTTCGGAAAGAGGCTCTGCCGAGAACCAGCGCCGTGATGTGTACTGTTCCTGTTAAAGCACAGATGCCCAGTGCTGTTGTGCCTGTGGATAGGCTGCACGGGGACGGTGAAGAGCAGCAAGAGCTTTCAGGGCTGGCACCTTCCTTGTGGGAGAAGGAGCCGGACGTTTGCCTTTTCGGAAAGAGGCTCTGCCGAGAACCAGCGCCGTGATGTGTACTGTTCCTGTTAAAGCACAGATGCCCAGTGCTGTTGTGCCTGTGGATAGGCTGCACGGGGACGGTGAAGAGCAGCAAGAGCTTTCAGGGCTGGCACCTTCCTTGTGGGAGAAGGAGCCGGACGTTTGCCTTTTCAGAAAGAGGCTCTGCCTAGAACCAGTGCCGTGATGTGTGCAGTCAGTGGGAAAGCACAGATGCCCAGTGCTGTTGTGCCTGTGGATAGGCTGCACGGGGACGCTGAAGAGCAGCAAGAGCTTTCAGGGCTGGCACCTTCCTTGTGGGAGAAGTAGCCGGACGTTTGCCTTTTCGGAAAGAGGCTCTGCCGAGAACCAGCACCGTGATGTGTACTGTTCCTGTTAAAGCACAGATGCCCAGTGCTGTTGTGCCTGTGGATAGGCTGCACGGGGACGCTGAAGAGCAGCAAGAGCTTTCAGGGCTGGCACCTTCCTTGTGGGAGAAGGAGCCGGACGTTTGCCTTTTCGGAAAGAGGCTCTGCCGAGAACCAGCGCCGTGAGAGGTGCTGTCTGGGGGAAAGCACAGATGCCCAGTGCTGTTGTGCCTGTGGATAGGCTGCACGGGGACGGTGAAGAGCAGCAAGAGCTTTCAGGGCTGGCACCTTCCTTGTGGGAGAAGGAGCCGGACGTTTGCCTTTTCGGAAAGAGGTTCTGCCGAGAACCAGCGCCGTGAGATGTGCTGTCTGTGGGAAAGCACAGATGCCAGTGCTGTTGTGCCTGTGGATAGGCTGCACGGGGACGGTGAAGAGCAGCAAGAGCTTTCAGGGCTGGCACCTTCCTTGTGGCAGAAGGAGCCGGACGTTTGCCTTTTCGGAAAGAGGCTCTGCCGAGAACCAGCGCCGTGATGTGTACTGTTCCTGTTAAAGCACAGATGCCCAGTGCTGTTGTGCCTGTGGATAGGCTGCACGGGGACGGTGAAGAGCAGCAAGAGCTTTCAGGGCTGGCACCTTCCTTGTGGGAGAAGGAGCCGGACGTTTGCCTTTTCGCAAAGAGGCTCTGCCGAGAACCAGCGCCGTGAGATGTGCACTCAGTGGGAAAGCACAGATGCCCAGTGCTGTTGTGCCTGTGGATAGGCTGCACGGGGACAGTGAAGAGCAGCAAGAGGTTTCAGGGCTGTCACCTTCCTTGTGGGAGAAGGAGCCGGACGTTTGCCTTTTCGCAAAGAGGCTCTGCCGAGAACCAGCGCCGTGAGATGTGCCGGCACTGGGAAAGCACAGATGCCCAGTGCTGTTGTGCCTGTGGATAGGCTGCACGGGGACGGTGAAGAGCAGCAAGAGCTTTCAGGGCTGGCACCTTCCTTGTGGGAGAAGGAGCCAGACGTTTGCCTTTTCGCAAAGAGGCTCTGCCGAGAACCAGCGCCGTGATGTGTACTGTTCCTGTTAAAGCACAGATGCCCAGTGCTGTTGTGCCTGTGGATAGGCTGCAGGGGACAGTGAAGAGCAGCAAGAGCTTTCAGGGCTGGCACCTTCCTTGTGGGAGAAGGAGCCGGACGTTTGCCTTTTCAGAAAGAGGCTCTGCCGAGAACCAGCGCCGTGAGATGTGCTGTCTGGGGGAAAGCACAGATGCCAGTGCTGTTGTGCCTGTGGATAGGCTGCACGGGGATGGTGAAGAGCAGCAAGAGCTTTCAGGGCTGGCACCTTCCTTGTGGCAGAAGGAGCGAGACGTTTGCCTTTTCGGAAAGAGGCTCTGCCGAGAACCAGCGCCGTGAGATGTGCCGGCACTGGGAAAGCACAGATGCCCAGTGCTGTTGTGCCTGTGGATAGGCTGCACGGGGAGAGTGAAGAGCAGCAAGAGCTTTCAGGGCTGGCACCTTCCTTGTGGCAGAAGGAGCCAGACGTTTGCCTTTTCGCAAAGAGGCTCTGCCGAGATCCAGAGCCGTGAGATGTGCTGTCTGGGGGAAAGCACAGATGCCCAGTGCTGTTGTGCCTGTGGATAGGCTGCACGGGGACGCTGAAGAGCAGCAAGAGCTTTCAGGGCTGGCACCTTCCTTGTGGGAGAAGGAGCCGGACGTTTGCCTTTTCGGAAAGAGGCTCTGCCGAGAACCAGCGCCGTGATGTGTACTGTTCCTGTTAAAGCACAGATGCCCAGTGCTGTTGTGCCTGTGGATTGGCTGCACGGGGACGGTGAAGAGCAGCAAGAGCTTTCAGGGCTGGCACCTTCCTTGTGGGAGAAGGAGCCGGACGTTTGCCTTTTCGCAAAGAGGCTCTGCCGAGAACCAGCGCCGTGAGATGTGCACTCAGTGGGAAAGCACAGATGTCCAGTGCTGTTGTGCCTGTGGATAGGCTGCACGGGGACGGTGAAGAGCAGCAAGAGCTTTCAGGGCTGGCACCTTCCTTGTGGGAGAAGGAGCCGGACGTTTGCCTTTTCGGAAAGAGGCTCTGCCGAGAACCAGCGCCGTGAGATGTGCACTCAGTGGGAAAGCACAGATGCCCAGTGCTGTTGTGCCTGTGGATAGGCTGCACGGGGACGCTGAAGAGCAGCAAGAGCTTTCAGGGCTGGCACCTTCTGTGTGGGAGAAGGAGCCGGACGTTTGCCTTTTCGGAAAGAGGCTCTGCCGAGAACCAGCGCCGTGATGTGTACTGTTCCTGTTAAAGCACAGATGCCCAGTGCTGTTGTGCCTGTGGATAGGCTGCACGGGGACGCTGAAGAGCAGCAAGAGCTTTCAGGGCTGGCACCTTCCTTGTGGGAGAAGGAGCCGGACGTTTGCCTTTTCGGAAAGAGGCTCTGCCGAGAACCAGCGCCGTGAGATGTGCCGGCACTGGGAAAGCACAGATGCCCAGTGCTGTTGTGCCTGTGGATAGGCTGCACGGGGACGGTGAAGAGCAGCAAGAGCTTTCAGGGCTGTCACCTTCCTTGTGGGAGAAGGAGCCAGACGTTTGCCTTTTCGCAAAGAGGCTCTGCCGAGAACCAGCGCCGTGATGTGTACTGTTCCTGTTAAAGCACAGATGCCCAGTGCTGTTGTGCCTGTGGATAGGCTGCAGGGGACAGTGAAGACCAGCAAGAGCTTTCAGGGCTGGCACCTTCCTTGTGGGAGAAGGAGCCGGACGTTTGCCTTTTCGGAAAGAGGCTCTGCCGAGAACCAGCGCCGTGAGATGTGCTGTCTGGGGGAAAGCACAGATGCCCAGTGCTGTTGTGCCTGTGGATAGGCTGCACGGGGACGGTGAAGAGCAGCAAGAGCTTTCAGGGCTGGCACCTTCCTTGTGGGAGAAGGAGCCAGACGTTTGCCTTTTCGGAAAGAGGCTCTGCCGAGAACCAGCCCCGTGATGTGTACTGTTCCTGTTAAAGCACAGATGCCCAGTGCTGTTGTGCCTCTGGATAGGCTGCACGGGGACAGTGAAGAGCAGCAAGAGCTTTCAGGGCTGGCACCTTCCTTGTGGGAGAAGGAGCCGGACGTTTGCCTTTTCGCAAAGAGGCTCTGCCGAGAACCAGCGCCGTGAGATGTGCCGGCACTGGGAAAGCACAGATGCCCAGTGCTGTTGTGCCTGTGGATAGGCTGCACGGGGACGGTGAAGAGCAGCAAGAGCTTTCAGGGCTGGCACCTTCCTTGTGGCAGAAGGAGCCAGACGTTTGACTTTTCGCAAAGAGGCTCTGCCGAGAACCAGCGCCGTGATGTGTACTGTTCCTGTTAAAGCACAGATGCCCAGTGCTGTTGTGCCTGTGGATAGGCTGCACGGGGACGGTGAAGAGCAGCAAGAGCTTTCAGGGCTGGCACCTTCCTTGTGGGAGAAGGAGCCGGACGTTTGCCTTTTCGGAAAGAGGCTCTGCCGAGAACCAGCGCCGTGATGTGTACTGTTCCTGTTAAAGCACAGATGCCCAGTGCTGTTGTGCCTGTGGATAGGCTGCACGGGGACGGTGAAGAGCAGCAAGAGCTTTCAGGGCTGGCACCTTCCTTGTGGGAGAAGGAGCCGGACGTTTGCCTTTTCAGAAAGAGGCTCTGCCTAGAACCAGTGCCGTGATGTGTGCACTCAGTGGGAAAGCACAGATGCCCAGTGCTGTTGTGCCTGTGGATAGGCTGCACGGGGACGCTGAAGAGCAGCAAGAGCTTTCAGGGCTGGCACCTTCCTTGTGGGAGAAGTAGCCGGACGTTTGCCTTTTCGGAAAGAGGCTCTGCCGAGAACCAGCACCGTGATGTGTACTGTTCCTGTTAAAGCACAGATGCCCAGTGCTGTTGTGCCTGTGGATAGGCTGCACGGGGACGGTGAAGAGCAGCAAGAGCTTTCAGGGCTGGCACCTTCCTTGTGGGAGAAGGAGCCGGACGTTTGCCTTTTCGGAAAGAGGCTCTGCCGAGAACCAGCGCCGTGAGAGGTGCTGTCTGGGGGAAAGCACAGATGCCCAGTGCTGTTGTGCCTGTGGATAGGCTGCACGGGGACGGTGAAGAGCAGCAAGAGCTTTCAGGGCTGGCACCTTCCTTGTGGGAGAAGGAGCCGGACGTTTGCCTTTTCGGAAAGAGGTTCTGCCGAGAACCAGCGCCGTGAGATGTGCTGTCTGTGGGAAAGCACAGATGCCAGTGCTGTTGTGCCTGTGGATAGGCTGCACGGGGACGGTGAAGAGCAGCAAGAGCTTTCAGGGCTGGCACCTTCCTTGTGGCAGAAGGAGCCGGACGTTTGCCTTTTCGGAAAGAGGCTCTGCCGAGAACCAGCGCCGTGATGTGTACTGTTCCTGTTAAAGCACAGATGCCCAGTGCTGTTGTGCCTGTGGATAGGCTGCACGGGGACGGTGAAGAGCAGCAAGAGCTTTCAGGGCTGGCACCTTCCTTGTGGGAGAAGGAGCCGGACGTTTGCCTTTTCGCAAAGAGGCTCTGCCGAGAACCAGCGCCGTGAGATGTGCACTCAGTGGGAAAGCACAGATGCCCAGTGCTGTTGTGCCTGTGGATAGGCTGCACGGGGACAGTGAAGAGCAGCAAGAGCTTTCAGGGCTGGCACCTTCCTTGTGGGAGAAGGAGCCGGACGTTTGCCTTTTCGCAAAGAGGCTCTGCCGAGAACCAGCGCCGTGAGATGTGCCGGCACTGGGAAAGCACAGATGCCCAGTGCTGTTGTGCCTGTGGATAGGCTGCACGGGGACGGTGAAGAGCAGCAAGAGCTTTCAGGGCTGTCACCTTCCTTGTGGGAGAAGGAGCCAGACGTTTGCCTTTTCGCAAAGAGGCTCTGCCGAGAACCAGCGCCGTGATGTGTACTGTTCCTGTTAAAGCACAGATGCCCAGTGCTGTTGTGCCTGTGGATAGGCTGCAGGGGACAGTGAAGAGCAGCAAGAGCTTTCAGGGCTGGCACCTTCCTTGTGGGAGAAGGAGACGGACGTTTGCCTTTTCAGAAAGAGGCTCTGCCGAGAACCAGCGCCGTGATGTGTACTGTTCCTGTTAAAGCACAGATGCCCAGTGCTGTTGTGCCTGTGGATAGGCTGCACGGGGACGGTGAAGAGCAGCAAGAGCTTTCAGGGCTGGCACGTTCCTTGTGGGAGAAGGAGCCGGACGTTTGCCTTTTCGGAAAGAGGCTCTGCCGAGAACCAGCGCCGTGAGATGTGCCGGCACTGGGAAAGCACAGATGCCCAGTGCTGTTGTGCCTGTGGATAGGCTGCACGGGGAGAGTGAAGAGCAGCAAGAGCTTTCAGGGCTGGCACCTTCCTTGTGGCAGAAGGAGCCAGACGTTTGCCTTTTCGCAAAGAGGCTCTGCCGAGATCCAGAGCCGTGAGATGTGCTGTCTGGGGGAAAGCACAGATGCCCAGTGCTGTTGTGCCTGTGGATAGGCTGCACGGGGACGCTGAAGAGCAGCAAGAGCTTTCAGGGCTGGCACCTTCCTTGTGGGAGAAGGAGCCGGACGTTTGCCTTTTCGGAAAGAGGCTCTGCCGAGAACCAGCGCCGTGATGTGTACTGTTCCTGTTAAAGCACAGATGCCCAGTGCTGTTGTGCCTGTGGATTGGCTGCACGGGGACGGTGAAGAGCAGCAAGAGCTTTCAGGGCTGGCACCTTCCTTGTGGGAGAAGGAGCCGGACGTTTGCCTTTTCAGAAAGAGGCTCTGCCGAGAACCAGCGCCGTGAGATGTGCACTCAGTGGGAAAGCACAGATGTCCAGTGCTGTTGTGCCTGTGGATAGGCTGCACGGGGACGGTGAAGAGCAGCAAGAGCTTTCAGGGCTGGCACCTTCCTTGTGGGAGAAGGAGCCGGACGTTTGCCTTTTCGGAAAGAGGCTCTGCCGAGAACCAGCGCCGTGAGATGTGCACTCAGTGGGAAAGCACAGATGCCCAGTGCTGTTGTGCCTGTGGATAGGCTGCACGGGGACGCTGAAGAGCAGCAAGAGCTTTCAGGGCTGGCACCTTCTGTGTGGGAGAAGGAGCCGGACGTTTGCCTTTTCGGAAAGAGGCTCTGCCGAGAACCAGCGCCGTGATGTGTACTGTTCCTGTTAAAGCACAGATGCCCAGTGCTGTTGTGCCTGTGGATAGGCTGCACGGGGACGCTGAAGAGCAGCAAGAGCTTTCAGGGCTGGCACCTTCCTTGTGGGAGAAGGAGCCGGACGTTTGCCTTTTCGGAAAGAGGCTCTGCCGAGAACCAGCGCCGTGAGATGTGCCGGCACTGGGAAAGCACAGATGCCCAGTGCTGTTGTGCCTGTGGATAGGCTGCACGGGGACGGTGAAGAGCAGCAAGAGCTTTCAGGGCTGTCACCTTCCTTGTGGGAGAAGGAGCCAGACGTTTGCCTTTTCGCAAAGAGGCTCTGCCGAGAACCAGCGCCGTGATGTGTACTGTTCCTGTTAAAGCACAGATGCCCAGTGCTGTTGTGCCTGTGGATAGGCTGCAGGGGACAGTGAAGACCAGCAAGAGCTTTCAGGGCTGGCACCTTCCTTGTGGGAGAAGGAGCCGGACGTTTGCCTTTTCGGAAAGAGGCTCTGCCGAGAACCAGCGCCGTGAGATGTGCTGTCTGGGGGAAAGCACAGATGCCCAGTGCTGTTGTGCCTGTGGATAGGCTGCACGGGGACGGTGAAGAGCAGCAAGAGCTTTCAGGGCTGGCACCTTCCTTGTGGGAGAAGGAGCCAGACGTTTGCCTTTTCGGAAAGAGGCTCTGCCGAGAACCAGCGCCGTGATGTGTACTGTTCCTGTTAAAGCACAGATGCCCAGTGCTGTTGTGCCTGTGGATAGGCTGCACGGGGACGGTGAAGAGCAGCAAGAGCTTTCAGGGCTGGCACCTTCCTTGTGGGAGAAGGAGCCGGACGTTTGCCTTTTCGGAAAGAGGCTCTGCCGAGAACCAGCGCCGTGAGATGTGCTGTCTGGGGGAAAGCACAGATGCCCAGTGCTGTTGTGCCTGTGGATAGGCTGCACGGGGACGCTGAAGAGCAGCAAGAACTTTCAGGGCTGGCACCTTCTGTGTGGGAGAAGGAGCCGGACGTTTGCCTTTTCGGAAAGAGGCTCTGCCGAGAACCAGCGCCGTGATGTGTACTGTTCCTGTTAAAGCACAGATGCCCAGTGCTGTTGTGCCTGTGGATAGGCTGCACGGGGACAGTGAAGAGCAGCAAGAGCTTTCAGGGCTGGCACCTTCCTTGTGGGAGAAGGAGCCAGACGTTTGCCTTTTCGGAAAGAGGCTCTGCCGAGAACCAGCGCCGTGAGATGTGCCGGCACTGGGAAAGCACAGATGCCCAGTGCTGTTGTGCCTGTGGATAGGCTGCACGGGGACGCTGAAGAGCAGCAAGAGCTTTCAGGGCTGGCACCTTCCTTGTGGGAGAAGGAGCCGGACGTTTGCCTTTTCGGAAAGAGGCTCTGCCGAGAACCAGCGCCGTGAGATGTGCTGTCTGTGGGAAAGCACAGATGCCCAGTGCTGTTGTGCCTGTGGATAGGCTGCACGGGGACGGTGAAGAGCAGCAAGAACTTTCAGGGCTGGCACCTTCTGTGTGGGAGAAGGAGCCGGACGTTTGCCTTTTCGGAAAGAGGCTCTGCCGAGAACCAGCGCCGTGATGTGTACTATTCCTGTTAAAGCACAGATGCCCAGTGCTGTTGTGCCTCTGAATAGGCTGCACGGGGACAGTGAAGAGCAGCAAGAGCTTTCAGGGCTGTCACCTTCCTTGTGGGAGAAGGAGCCGGACGTTTGCCTTTTCGCAAAGAGGCTCTGCCGAGAACCAGCGCCGTGAGATGTGCCGGCACTGGGAAAGCACAGATGCCCAGTGCTGTTGTGCCTGTGGATAGGCTGCACGGGGACGGTGAAGAGCAGCAAGAGCTTTCAGGGCTGTCACCTTCCTTGTGGGAGAAGGAGCCAGACGTTTGCCTTTTCGGAAAGAGGCTCTGCCGAGAACCAGCGCCGTGATGTGTACTGTTCCTGTTAAAGCACAGATGCCCAGTGCTGTTGTGCCTGTGGATAGGCTGCACGGGGACGGTGAAGAGCAGCAAGAGCTTTCAGGGCTGGCACCTTCCTTGTGGGAGAAGGAGCCGGACGTTTGCCTTTTCGGAAAGAGGCTCTGCCGAGAACCAGCGCCGTGATGTGTACTGTTCCTGTTAAAGCACAGATGCCCAGTGCTGTTGTGCCTGTGGATAGGCTGCACGGGGACGGTGAAGAGCAGCAAGAGCTTTCAGGGCTGGCACCTTCCTTGTGGGAGAAGGAGCCGGACGTTTGCCTTTTCAGAAAGAGGCTCTGCCTAGAACCAGTGCCGTGATGTGTGCACTCAGTGGGAAAGCACAGATGCCCAGTGCTGTTGTGCCTGTGGATAGGCTGCACGGGGACGCTGAAGAGCAGCAAGAGCTTTCAGGGCTGGCACCTTCCTTGTGGGAGAAGTAGCCGGACGTTTGCCTTTTCGGAAAGAGGCTCTGCCGAGAACCAGCACCGTGATGTGTACTGTTCCTGTTAAAGCACAGATGCCCAGTGCTGTTGTGCCTGTGGATAGGCTGCACGGGGACGCTGAAGAGCAGCAAGAGCTTTCAGGGCTGGCACCTTCCTTGTGGGAGAAGGAGCCGGACGTTTGCCTTTTCGGAAAGAGGCTCTGCCGAGAACCAGCGCCGTGAGAGGTGCTGTCTGGGGGAAAGCACAGATGCCCAGTGCTGTTGTGCCTGTGGATAGGCTGCACGGGGACGGTGAAGAGCAGCAAGAGCTTTCAGGGCTGGCACCTTCCTTGTGGGAGAAGGAGCCGGACGTTTGCCTTTTCGGAAAGAGGTTCTGCCGAGAACCAGCGCCGTGAGATGTGCTGTCTGTGGGAAAGCACAGATGCCAGTGCTGTTGTGCCTGTGGATAGGCTGCACGGGGACGGTGAAGAGCAGCAAGAGCTTTCAGGGCTGGCACCTTCCTTGTGGCAGAAGGAGCCGGACGTTTGCCTTTTCGGAAAGAGGCTCTGCCGAGAACCAGCGCCGTGATGTGTACTGTTCCTGTTAAAGCACAGATGCCCAGTGCTGTTGTGCCTGTGGATAGGCTGCACGGGGACGGTGAAGAGCAGCAAGAGCTTTCAGGGCTGGCACCTTCCTTGTGGGAGAAGGAGCCGGACGTTTGCCTTTTCGCAAAGAGGCTCTGCCGAGAACCAGCGCCGTGAGATGTGCACTCAGTGGGAAAGCACAGATGCCCAGTGCTGTTGTGCCTGTGGATAGGCTGCACGGGGACAGTGAAGAGCAGCAAGAGCTTTCAGGGCTGGCACCTTCCTTGTGGGAGAAGGAGCCGGACGTTTGCCTTTTCGCAAAGAGGCTCTGCCGAGAACCAGCGCCGTGAGATGTGCCGGCACTGGGAAAGCACAGATGCCCAGTGCTGTTGTGCCTGTGGATAGGCTGCACGGGGACGGTGAAGAGCAGCAAGAGCTTTCAGGGCTGGCACCTTCCTTGTGGGAGAAGGAGCCAGACGTTTGCCTTTTCGCAAAGAGGCTCTGCCGAGAACCAGCGCCGTGATGTGTACTGTTCCTGTTAAAGCACAGATGCCCAGTGCTGTTGTGCCTGTGGATAGGCTGCAGGGGACAGTGAAGAGCAGCAAGAGCTTTCAGGGCTGGCACCTTCCTTGTGGGAGAAGGAGACGGACGTTTGCCTTTTCAGAAAGAGGCTCTGCCGAGAACCAGCGCCGTGAGATGTGCTGTCTGGGGGAAAGCACAGATGCCAGTGCTGTTGTGCCTGTGGATAGGCTGCACGGGGATGGTGAAGAGCAGCAAGAGCTTTCAGGGCTGGCACCTTCCTTGTGGCAGAAGGAGCGAGACGTTTGCCTTTTCGGAAAGAGGCTCTGCCGAGAACCAGCGCCGTGAGATGTGCCGGCACTGGGAAAGCACAGATGCCCAGTGCTGTTGTGCCTGTGGATAGGCTGCACGGGGAGAGTGAAGAGCAGCAAGAGCTTTCAGGGCTGGCACCTTCCTTGTGGCAGAAGGAGCCAGACGTTTGCCTTTTCGCAAAGAGGCTCTGCCGAGATCCAGAGCCGTGAGATGTGCTGTCTGGGGGAAAGCACAGATGCCCAGTGCTGTTGTGCCTGTGGATAGGCTGCACGGGGACGCTGAAGAGCAGCAAGAGCTTTCAGGGCTGGCACCTTCCTTGTGGGAGAAGGAGCCGGACGTTTGCCTTTTCGGAAAGAGGCTCTGCCGAGAACCAGCGCCGTGATGTGTACTGTTCCTGTTAAAGCACAGATGCCCAGTGCTGTTGTGCCTGTGGATTGGCTGCACGGGGACGGTGAAGAGCAGCAAGAGCTTTCAGGGCTGGCACCTTCCTTGTGGGAGAAGGAGCCGGACGTTTGCCTTTTCAGAAAGAGGCTCTGCCGAGAACCAGCGCCGTGAGATGTGCACTCAGTGGGAAAGCACAGATGTCCAGTGCTGTTGTGCCTGTGGATAGGCTGCACGGGGACGGTGAAGAGCAGCAAGAGCTTTCAGGGCTGGCACCTTCCTTGTGGGAGAAGGAGCCGGACGTTTGCCTTTTCGGAAAGAGGCTCTGCCGAGAACCAGCGCCGTGAGATGTGCACTCAGTGGGAAAGTACAGATGCCCAGTGCTGTTGTGCCTGTGGATAGGCTGCACGGGGACGCTGAAGAGCAGCAAGAGCTTTCAGGGCTGGCACCTTCTGTGTGGGAGAAGGAGCCGGACGTTTGCCTTTTCGGAAAGAGGCTCTGCCGAGAACCAGCGCCGTGATGTGTACTGTTCCTGTTAAAGCACAGATGCCCAGTGCTGTTGTGCCTGTGGATAGGCTGCACGGGGACGCTGAAGAGCAGCAAGAGCTTTCAGGGCTGGCACCTTCCTTGTGGGAGAAGGAGCCGGACGTTTGCCTTTTCGGAAAGAGGCTCTGCCGAGAACCAGCGCCGTGAGATGTGCCGGCACTGGGAAAGCACAGATGCCCAGTGCTGTTGTGCCTGTGGATAGGCTGCACGGGGACGGTGAAGAGCAGCAAGAGCTTTCAGGGCTGTCACCTTCCTTGTGGGAGAAGGAGCCAGACGTTTGCCTTTTCGCAAAGAGGCTCTGCCGAGAACCAGCGCCGTGATGTGTACTGTTCCTGTTAAAGCACAGATGCCCAGTGCTGTTGTGCCTGTGGATAGGCTGCAGGGGACAGTGAAGACCAGCAAGAGCTTTCAGGGCTGGCACCTTCCTTGTGGGAGAAGGAGCCGGACGTTTGCCTTTTCGGAAAGAGGCTCTGCCGAGAACCAGCGCCGTGAGATGTGCTGTCTGGGGGAAAGCACAGATGCCCAGTGCTGTTGTGCCTGTGGATAGGCTGCACGGGGACGGTGAAGAGCAGCAAGAGCTTTCAGGGCTGGCACCTTCCTTGTGGGAGAAGGAGCCAGATGTTTGCCTTTTCGGAAAGAGGCTCTGCCGAGAACCAGCGCCGTGATGTGTACTGTTCCTGTTAAAGCACAGATGCCCAGTGCTGTTGTGCCTCTGGATAGGCTGCACGGGGACAGTGAAGAGCAGCAAGAGCTTTCAGGGCTGTCACCTTCCTTGTGGGAGAAGGAGCCGGACGTTTGCCTTTTCGCAAAGAGGCTCTGCCGAGAACCAGCGCCGTGAGATGTGCCGGCACTGGGAAAGCACAGATGCCCAGTGCTGTTGTGCCTGTGGATAGGCTGCACGGGGACGGTGAAGAGCAGCAAGAGCTTTCAGGGCTGGCACCTTCCTTGTGGCAGAAGGAGCCAGACGTTTGACTTTTCGCAAAGAGGCTCTGCCGAGAACCAGCGCCGTGATGTGTACTGTTCCTGTTAAAGCACAGATGCCCAGTGCTGTTGTGCCTGTGGATAGGCTGCACGGGGACGGTGAAGAGCAGCAAGAGCTTTCAGGGCTGGCACCTTCCTTGTGGGAGAAGGAGCCGGACGTTTGCCTTTTCGGAAAGAGGCTCTGCCGAGAACCAGCGCCGTGATGTGTACTGTTCCTGTTAAAGCACAGATGCCCAGTGCTGTTGTGCCTGTGGATAGGCTGCACGGGGACGGTGAAGAGCAGCAAGAGCTTTCAGGGCTGGCACCTTCCTTGTGGGAGAAGGAGCCGGACGTTTGCCTTTTCAGAAAGAGGCTCTGCCTAGAACCAGTGCCGTGATGTGTGCACTCAGTGGGAAAGCACAGATGCCCAGTGCTGTTGTGCCTGTGGATAGGCTGCACGGGGACGCTGAAGAGCAGCAAGAGCTTTCAGGGCTGGCACCTTCCTTGTGGGAGAAGTAGCCGGACGTTTGCCTTTTCGGAAAGAGGCTCTGCCGAGAACCAGCACCGTGATGTGTACTGTTCCTGTTAAAGCACAGATGCCCAGTGCTGTTGTGCCTGTGGATAGGCTGCACGGGGACGGTGAAGAGCAGCAAGAGCTTTCAGGGCTGGCACCTTCCTTGTGGGAGAAGGAGCCGGACGTTTGCCTTTTCGGAAAGAGGCTCTGCCGAGAACCAGCGCCGTGAGAGGTGCTGTCTGGGGGAAAGCACAGATGCCCAGTGCTGTTGTGCCTGTGGATAGGCTGCACGGGGACGGTGAAGAGCAGCAAGAGCTTTCAGGGCTGGCACCTTCCTTGTGGGAGAAGGAGCCGGACGTTTGCCTTTTCGGAAAGAGGTTCTGCCGAGAACCAGCGCCGTGAGATGTGCTGTCTGTGGGAAAGCACAGATGCCAGTGCTGTTGTGCCTGTGGATAGGCTGCACGGGGACGGTGAAGAGCAGCAAGAGCTTTCAGGGCTGGCACCTTCCTTGTGGCAGAAGGAGCCGGACGTTTGCCTTTTCGGAAAGAGGCTCTGCCGAGAACCAGCGCCGTGATGTGTACTGTTCCTGTTAAAGCACAGATGCCCAGTGCTGTTGTGCCTGTGGATAGGCTGCACGGGGACGGTGAAGAGCAGCAAGAGCTTTCAGGGCTGGCACCTTCCTTGTGGGAGAAGGAGCCGGACGTTTGCCTTTTCGCAAAGAGGCTCTGCCGAGAACCAGCGCCGTGAGATGTGCACTCAGTGGGAAAGCACAGATGCCCAGTGCTGTTGTGCCTGTGGATAGGCTGCACGGGGACAGTGAAGAGCAGCAAGAGCTTTCAGGGCTGGCACCTTCCTTGTGGGAGAAGGAGCCGGACGTTTGCCTTTTCGCAAAGAGGCTCTGCCGAGAACCAGCGCCGTGAGATGTGCCGGCACTGGGAAAGCACAGATGCCCAGTGCTGTTGTGCCTGTGGATAGGCTGCACGGGGACGGTGAAGAGCAGCAAGAGCTTTCAGGGCTGTCACCTTCCTTGTGGGAGAAGGAGCCAGACGTTTGCCTTTTCGCAAAGAGGCTCTGCCGAGAACCAGCGCCGTGATGTGTACTGTTCCTGTTAAAGCACAGATGCCCAGTGCTGTTGTGCCTGTGGATAGGCTGCAGGGGACAGTGAAGAGCAGCAAGAGCTTTCAGGGCTGGCACCTTCCTTGTGGGAGAAGGAGACGGACGTTTGCCTTTTCAGAAAGAGGCTCTGCCGAGAACCAGCGCCGTGAGATGTGCTGTCTGGGGGAAAGCACAGATGCCAGTGCTGTTGTGCCTGTGGATAGGCTGCACGGGGATGGTGAAGAGCAGCAAGAGCTTTCAGGGCTGGCACCTTCCTTGTGGCAGAAGGAGCGAGACGTTTGCCTTTTCGGAAAGAGGCTCTGCCGAGAACCAGCGCCGTGAGATGTGCCGGCACTGGGAAAGCACAGATGCCCAGTGCTGTTGTGCCTGTGGATAGGCTGCACGGGGAGAGTGAAGAGCAGCAAGAGCTTTCAGGGCTGGCACCTTCCTTGTGGCAGAAGGAGCCAGACGTTTGCCTTTTCGCAAAGAGGCTCTGCCGAGATCCAGAGCCGTGAGATGTGCTGTCTGGGGGAAAGCACAGATGCCCAGTGCTGTTGTGCCTGTGGATAGGCTGCACGGGGACGCTGAAGAGCAGCAAGAGCTTTCAGGGCTGGCACCTTCCTTGTGGGAGAAGGAGCCGGACGTTTGCCTTTTCGGAAAGAGGCTCTGCCGAGAACCAGCGCCGTGATGTGTACTGTTCCTGTTAAAGCACAGATGCCCAGTGCTGTTGTGCCTGTGGATTGGCTGCACGGGGACGGTGAAGAGCAGCAAGAGCTTTCAGGGCTGGCACCTTCCTTGTGGGAGAAGGAGCCGGACGTTTGCCTTTTCAGAAAGAGGCTCTGCCGAGAACCAGCGCCGTGAGATGTGCACTCAGTGGGAAAGCACAGATGTCCAGTGCTGTTGTGCCTGTGGATAGGCTGCACGGGGACGGTGAAGAGCAGCAAGAGCTTTCAGGGCTGGCACCTTCCTTGTGGGAGAAGGAGCCGGACGTTTGCCTTTTCGGAAAGAGGCTCTGCCGAGAACCAGCGCCGTGAGATGTGCACTCAGTGGGAAAGCACAGATGCCCAGTGCTGTTGTGCCTGTGGATAGGCTGCACGGGGACGCTGAAGAGCAGCAAGAGCTTTCAGGGCTGGCACCTTCTGTGTGGGAGAAGGAGCCGGACGTTTGCCTTTTCGGAAAGAGGCTCTGCCGAGAACCAGCGCCGTGATGTGTACTGTTCCTGTTAAAGCACAGATGCCCAGTGCTGTTGTGCCTGTGGATAGGCTGCACGGGGACGCTGAAGAGCAGCAAGAGCTTTCAGGGCTGGCACCTTCCTTGTGGGAGAAGGAGCCGGACGTTTGCCTTTTCGGAAAGAGGCTCTGCCGAGAACCAGCGCCGTGAGATGTGCCGGCACTGGGAAAGCACAGATGCCCAGTGCTGTTGTGCCTGTGGATAGGCTGCACGGGGACGGTGAAGAGCAGCAAGAGCTTTCAGGGCTGTCACCTTCCTTGTGGGAGAAGGAGCCAGACGTTTGCCTTTTCGCAAAGAGGCTCTGCCGAGAACCAGCGCCGTGATGTGTACTGTTCCTGTTAAAGCACAGATGCCCAGTGCTGTTGTGCCTGTGGATAGGCTGCAGGGGACAGTGAAGACCAGCAAGAGCTTTCAGGGCTGGCACCTTCCTTGTGGGAGAAGGAGCCGGACGTTTGCCTTTTCGGAAAGAGGCTCTGCCGAGAACCAGCGCCGTGAGATGTGCTGTCTGGGGGAAAGCACAGATGCCCAGTGCTGTTGTGCCTGTGGATAGGCTGCACGGGGACGGTGAAGAGCAGCAAGAGCTTTCAGGGCTGGCACCTTCCTTGTGGGAGAAGGAGCCAGACGTTTGCCTTTTCGGAAAGAGGCTCTGCCGAGAACCAGCGCCGTGATGTGTACTGTTCCTGTTAAAGCACAGATGCCCAGTGCTGTTGTGCCTGTGGATAGGCTGCACGGGGACAGTGAAGAGCAGCAAGAGCTTTCAGGGCTGTCACCTTCCTTGTGGGAGAAGGAGCCGGACGTTTGCCTTTTCGCAAAGAGGCTCTGCCGAGAACCAGCGCCGTGAGATGTGCCGGCACTGGGAAAGCACAGATGCCCAGTGCTGTTGTGCCTGTGGATAGGCTGCACGGGGACGGTGAAGAGCAGCAAGAGCTTTCAGGGCTGGCACCTTCCTTGTGGCAGAAGGAGCCAGACGTTTGACTTTTCGCAAAGAGGCTCTGCCGAGAACCAGCGCCGTGATGTGTACTGTTCCTGTTAAAGCACAGATGCCCAGTGCTGTTGTGCCTGTGGATAGGCTGCACGGGGACGGTGAAGAGCAGCAAGAGCTTTCAGGGCTGGCACCTTCCTTGTGGGAGAAGGAGCCGGACGTTTGCCTTTTCGGAAAGAGGCTCTGCCGAGAACCAGCGCCGTGATGTGTACTGTTCCTGTTAAAGCACAGATGCCCAGTGCTGTTGTGCCTGTGGATAGGCTGCACGGGGACGGTGAAGAGCAGCAAGAGCTTTCAGGGCTGGCACCTTCCTTGTGGGAGAAGGAGCCGGACGTTTGCCTTTTCAGAAAGAGGCTCTGCCTAGAACCAGTGCCGTGATGTGTGCACTCAGTGGGAAAGCACAGATGCCCAGTGCTGTTGTGCCTGTGGATAGGCTGCACGGGGACGCTGAAGAGCAGCAAGAGCTTTCAGGGCTGGCACCTTCCTTGTGGGAGAAGTAGCCGGACGTTTGCCTTTTCGGAAAGAGGCTCTGCCGAGAACCAGCACCGTGATGTGTACTGTTCCTGTTAAAGCACAGATGCCCAGTGCTGTTGTGCCTGTGGATAGGCTGCACGGGGACGGTGAAGAGCAGCAAGAGCTTTCAGGGCTGGCACCTTCCTTGTGGGAGAAGGAGCCGGACGTTTGCCTTTTCGGAAAGAGGCTCTGCCGAGAACCAGCGCCGTGAGAGGTGCTGTCTGGGGGAAAGCACAGATGCCCAGTGCTGTTGTGCCTGTGGATAGGCTGCACGGGGACGGTGAAGAGCAGCAAGAGCTTTCAGGGCTGGCACCTTCCTTGTGGGAGAAGGAGCCGGACGTTTGCCTTTTCGGAAAGAGGTTCTGCCGAGAACCAGCGCCGTGAGATGTGCTGTCTGTGGGAAAGCACAGATGCCAGTGCTGTTGTGCCTGTGGATAGGCTGCACGGGGACGGTGAAGAGCAGCAAGAGCTTTCAGGGCTGGCACCTTCCTTGTGGCAGAAGGAGCCGGACGTTTGCCTTTTCGGAAAGAGGCTCTGCCGAGAACCAGCGCCGTGATGTGTACTGTTCCTGTTAAAGCACAGATGCCCAGTGCTGTTGTGCCTGTGGATAGGCTGCACGGGGACGGTGAAGAGCAGCAAGAGCTTTCAGGGCTGGCACCTTCCTTGTGGGAGAAGGAGCCGGACGTTTGCCTTTTCGCAAAGAGGCTCTGCCGAGAACCAGCGCCGTGAGATGTGCACTCAGTGGGAAAGCACAGATGCCCAGTGCTGTTGTGCCTGTGGATAGGCTGCACGGGGACAGTGAAGAGCAGCAAGAGCTTTCAGGGCTGGCACCTTCCTTGTGGGAGAAGGAGCCGGACGTTTGCCTTTTCGCAAAGAGGCTCTGCCGAGAACCAGCGCCGTGAGATGTGCCGGCACTGGGAAAGCACAGATGCCCAGTGCTGTTGTGCCTGTGGATAGGCTGCACGGGGACGGTGAAGAGCAGCAAGAGGTTTCAGGGCTGTCACCTTCCTTGTGGGAGAAGGAGCCAGACGTTTGCCTTTTCGCAAAGAGGCTCTGCCGAGAACCAGCGCCGTGATGTGTACTGTTCCTGTTAAAGCACAGATGCCCAGTGCTGTTGTGCCTGTGGATAGGCTGCAGGGGACAGTGAAGAGCAGCAAGAGCTTTCAGGGCTGGCACCTTCCTTGTGGGAGAAGGAGACGGACGTTTGCCTTTTCAGAAAGAGGCTCTGCCGAGAACCAGCGCCGTGAGATGTGCTGTCTGGGGGAAAGCACAGATGCCAGTGCTGTTGTGCCTGTGGATAGGCTGCACGGGGATGGTGAAGAGCAGCAAGAGCTTTCAGGGCTGGCACCTTCCTTGTGGCAGAAGGAGCCGGACGTTTGCCTTTTCGGAAAGAGGCTCTGCCGAGAACCAGCGCCGTGATGTGTACTGTTCCTGTTAAAGCACAGCTGCCCAGTGCTGTTGTGCCTGTGGATAGGCTGCACGGGGATGGTGAAGAGCAGCAAGAGCTTTCAGGGCTGGCACCTTCCTTGTGGGAGAAGGAGCCGGACGTTTGCCTTTTCAGAAAGAGGCTCTGCCGAGAACCAGCGCCGTGAGATGTGCACTCAGTGGGAAAGCACAGATGTCCAGTGCTGTTGTGCCTGTGGATAGGCTGCACGGGGACGGTGAAGAGCAGCAAGAGCTTTCAGGGCTGGCACCTTCCTTGTGGGAGAAGGAGCCGGACGTTTGCCTTTTCGGAAAGAGGCTCTGCCGAGAACCAGCGCCGTGAGATGTGCACTCAGTGGGAAAGCACAGATGCCCAGTGCTGTTGTGCCTGTGGATAGGCTGCACGGGGACGGTGAAGAGCAGCAAGAGCTTTCAGGGCTGGCACCTTCTGTGTGGGAGAAGGAGCCGGACGTTTGCCTTTTCGGAAAGAGGCTCTGCCGAGAACCAGCGCCGTGATGTGTACTGTTCCTGTTAAAGCACAGATGCCCAGTGCTGTTGTGCCTGTGGATAGGCTGCACGGGGACGCTGAAGAGCAGCAAGAGCTTTCAGGGCTGGCACCTTCCTTGTGGGAGAAGGAGCCGGACGTTTGCCTTTTCGCAAAGAGGCTCTGCCGAGAACCAGCGCCGTGAGATGTGCCGGCACTGGGAAAGCACAGATGCCCAGTGCTGTTGTGCCTGTGGATAGGCTGCACGGGGACGGTGAAGAGCAGCAAGAGCTTTCAGGGCTGGCACCTTCCTTGTGGGAGAAGGAGCCGGACGTTTGCCTTTTCGGAAAAAGGCTCTGCCGAGAACCAGCGCCGTGAGATGTGCCGGCACTGGGAAAGCACAGATGCCCAGTGCTGTTGTGCCTGTGGATAGGCTGCACGGGGACAGTGAAGAGCAGCAAGGGCTTTCAGGGCTGGCACCTTCCTTGTGGGAGAAGGAGCCGGACGTTTGCCTTTTCGGAAAGAGGCTCTGCCGAGAACCAGCGCCGTGAGATGTGCACTCAGTGGGAAAGCACAGATGCCCAGTGCTGTTGTGCCTGTGGACAGGCTGCACGGGGACGGTGAAGAGCAGCTAGAGCTTTCAGGGCTGGCACCTTCCTTGTGGGAGAAGGAGCCAGACGTTTGCCTTTTCGGAAAGAGGCTCTGCCGAGAACCAGCGCCGTGATGTGTACTGTTCCTGTTAAAGCACAGATGCCCAGTGCTGTTGTGCCTGTGGATAGGCTGCACGGGGACGGTGAAGAGCAGCAAGAGCTTTCAGGGCTGGCACCTTCCTTGTGGGAGAAGGAGCCGGACGTTTGCCTTTTCGGAAAGAGGCTCTGCCGAGAACCAGCGCCGTGATGTGTAATGTTCCTGTTAAAGCACAGATGCCCAGTGCTGTTGTGCCTGTGGATAGGCTGCACGGGGACAGTGAAGAGAAGCAAGAGCTTTCAGGGCTGGCACCTTCCTTGTGGGAGAAGGAGCCGGACGTTTGCCTTTTCAGAAAGAGGCTCTGCCGAGAACCAGCGCCGTGAGATGTGCTGTCTGGAGGAAAGCACAGATGCCCAGTGCTGTTGTGCCTGTGGATAGGCTGCACGGGGACGGTGAAGAGCAGCAAGAGCTTTCAGGGCTGGCACCTTCCTTGTGGGAGAAGGAGCCGGACGTTTGCCTTTTCGGAAAGAGGCTCTGCCGAGAACCAGCGCCGTGATGTGTACTTTTCCTGTTAAAGCACAGATGCCCAGTGCTGTTGTGCCTGTGGATAGGCTGCACGGGGACAGTGAAGAGCAGCAAGAGCTTTCAGGGCTGGCACCTTCCTTGTGGGAGAAGGAGCCGGACGTTTGCCTTTTCGGAAAGAGGCTCTGCCGAGAACCAGCGCCGTGAGAGGTGCTGTCTGGGGGGAAAGCACAGATGCCCAGTGCTGTTGTGCCTGTGGATAGGCTGCACGGGGACGGTGAAGAGCAGCAAGAGCTTTCAGGGCTGGCACCTTCCTTGTGGGAGAAGGAGCCGGACGTTTGCCTTTTCGGAAAGAGGTTCTGCCGAGAACCAGCGCCGTGAGATGTGCTGTCTGGGGGAAAGCACAGATGCCAGTGCTGTTGTGCCTGTGGATAGGCTGCACGGGGACGGTGAAGAGCAGCAAGCACTTTCAGGGCTGGCACCTTCCTTGTGGGAGAAGGAGCCGGACGTTTGCCTTTTCGGAAAGAGGCTCTGCCGAGAACCAGCGCCGTGAGATGTGCTGTCTGGGGGAAAGCACAGATGCCCAGTGCTGTTGTGCCTGTGGATAGGCTGCACGGGGACGGTGAAGAGCAGCAAGAGCTTTCAGGGCTGTCACCTTCCTTGTGGGAGAAGGAGCCGGACGTTTGCCTTTTCGGAAAGAGGCTCTGCCGAGAACCAGCGCCGTGAGATGTGCCGGCACTGGGAAAGCACAGATGCCCAGTGCTGTTGTGCCTGTGGATAGGCTGCACGGGGACGGTGAAGAGCAGCAAGAGCTTTCAGGGCTGGCACCTTCCTTGTGGGAGAAGGAGCCGGACGTTTGCCTTTTCGGAAAGAGGTTCTGCCGAGAACCAGCGCCGTGAGATGTGCTGTCTGGGGGAAAGCACAGATGCCAGTGCTGTTGTGCCTGTGGATAGGCTGCACGGGGACGGTGAAGAGCAGCAAGAACTTTCAGGGCTGGCACCTTCCTTGTGGGAGAAGGAGCCGGACGTTTGCCTTTTCGGAAAGAGCTCTGCCGAGAACTAGCGCCGTGATGTGTACTGTTACTGTTAAAGCACAGATGCCCAGTGCTGTTGTGCCTGTGGATAGGCTGCACGGGGAGAGTGAAGAGCAGCAAGAGCTTTCAGGGCTGGCACCTTCCTTGTGGGAGAAGGAGCCGGACGTTTGCCTTTTCGCAAAGAGGCTCTGCCGAGATCCAGAGCCGTGATGTGTACTGTTCCTGTTAAAGCACAGCTGCCCAGTGCTGTTGTGCCTGTGGATAGGCTGCACGGGGACGGTGAAGAGCAGCAAGAACTTTCAGGGCTGGCACCTTCCTTGTGGGAGAAGGAGCCAGACGTTTGCCTTTTCGGAAAGAGGCTCTGCCGAGATCCAGCGCCGTGAGATGTGCTGTCTGGGGGAAAGCACAGATGCCCAGTGCTGTTGTGCCTGTGGATAGGCTGCACGGGGACGGTGAAGAGCAGCAAGAGCTTTCAGGGCTGGCACCTTCCTTGTGGGAGAAGGAGCCGGACGTTTGCCTTTTCGGAAAGAGGCTCTGCCGAGATCCAGCGCCGTGAGATGTGCACTCAGTGGGAAAGCACAGATGCCCAGTGCTGTTGTGCCTGTGGATAGGTTGCACGGGGACGGTGAAGAGCAGCAAGAGCTTTCAGGGCTGGCACCTTCCTTGTGGGAGAAGGAGCCGGACGTTTGCCTTTTCGGAAAGAGGCTCTGCCGAGAACCAGCGCCGTGAGATGTGCTGTCTGGGGGAAAGCACAGATGCCCAGTGCTGTTGTGCCTGTGGATAGGCTGCACGGGGACGGTGAAGAGCAGCAAGAGCTTTCAGGGCTGGCACCTTCCTTGTGGGAGAAGTAGCCGGACGTTTGCCTTTTCGCAAAGAGGTTCTGCCGAGAACCAGCGCCGTGAAATGTGCTGTCTGGGGGAAAGCACAGATGCCAGTGCTGTTGTGCCTGTGGATAGGCTGCACGGGGACGGTGAAGAGCAGCAAGAGCTTTCAGGGCTGGCACCTTCCTTGTGGGAGAAGGAGCCGGACGTTTGCCTTTTCGGAAAGAGGCTCTGCCGAGAACCAGCGCCATGATGTGTACTGTTCCTGTTAAACCACAGATGCCCAGTGCTGTTGTGCCTGTGGATAGGCTGCACGGGGACGCTGAAGAGCAGCAAGAGCTTTCAGGGCTGGCACGTTCCTTGTGGGAGAAGGAGCGGGACGTTTGCCTTTTTGGAAAGAGGCTCTGCCGAGATCCAGCGCCGTGAGATGTGCACTCAGTGGGAAAGCACAGATGCCCAGTGCTGTTGTGCCTGTGGATAGGCTGCATGGGGACGCTGAAGAGCAGGAAGAGCTTTCAGGGCTGGCACCTTCCTTGTGGCAGAAGGAGCCGGACGT
The DNA here is from genome assembly GCF_964188355.1 of Buteo buteo. NCBI lineage: Eukaryota > Metazoa > Chordata > Aves > Accipitriformes > Accipitridae > Buteo > Buteo buteo. Next base: position 131,051 of record NW_027439350.1, read on the forward strand.
TTGCCTTTTCGCAAAGAGGCTCTGCCGAGAACCAGCGCCGTGATGTGTACTGTTCCTGTTAAAGCACAGATGCCCAGTGCTGTTGTGCCTGTGGATAGGCTGCACGGGGACGGTGAAGAGCAGCAAGAGCTTTCAGGGCTGGCACCTTCCTTGTGGGAGAAGGAGCCGGACGTTTGCCTTTTCGGAAAGAGGCTCTGCCGAGAACCAGCGCCGTGAGATGTGCCGGCACTGGGAAAGCACAGATGCCCAGTGCTGTTGTGCCTGTGGATAGGCTGCACGGGGACGGTGAAGAGCAGCAAGAGCTTTCAGGGCTGGCACCTTCCTTGTGGGAGAAGGAGCCAGACGTTTGCCTTTTCGCAAAGAGGCTCTGCCGAGAACCAGCGCCGTGATGTGTACTGTTCCTGTTAAAGCACAGATGCCCAGTGCTGTTGTGCTTGTGGATAGGCTGCACGGGGACGGTGAAGAGCAGCAAGAGCTTTCAGGGCTGGCACCTTCCTTGTGGGAGAAGGAGCCGGACGTTTGCCTTTTCGCAAAGAGGCTCTGCCGAAAACCAGCGCCGTGATGTGTACTGTTCCTGTTAAAGCACAGATGCCCAGTGCTGTTGTGCCTGTGGATAGGCTGCACGGGGACGGTGAAGAGTAGCAAGATCTTTCAGGGCTGGCACGTTCCTTGTGGGAGAAGGAGCCGGACGTTTGCCTTTTCGGAAAGAGGCTCTGCCGAGAACCAGCGCCGTGAGATGTGCTGTCTGTGGGAAAGCACAGATGCCAGTGCTGTTGTGCCTGTGGATAGGCTGCACGGGGACGGTGAAGAGCAGCAAGCACTTTCAGGGCTGGCACCTTCCTTGTGGCAGAAGGAGCAAGACGTTTGCCTTTTCGGAAAGAGGCTCTGCCGAGAACCAGCGCCGTGATGTGTACTGTTCCTGTTAAAGCACAGATGCCCAGTGCTGTTGTGCCTGTGGATAGGCTGCACGGGGACAGTGAAGAGCAGCAAGAGCTTTCAGGGCTGGCACCTTCCTTGTGGGAGAAGGAGCCGGACGTTTGCCTTTTCGCAAAGAGGCTCTGCCGAGAACCAGCACCGTGATGTGTACTGTTCCTGTTAAAGCACAGATGCCCAGTGCTGTTGTGCCTGTGGATAGGCTGCACGGGGACAGTGAAGAGCAGCAAGAGCTTTCAGGGCTGGCACCTTCCTTGTGGGAGAAGGAGCCAGACGTTTGCCTTTTCGGAAAGAGGCTCTGCCGAGAACCAGCGCCGTGAGATGTGCCGGCACTGGGAAAGCACAGATGCCCAGCGCTGTTGTGCCTGTGGATAGGCTGCACGGGGACGGTGAAGAGCAGCAAGAGCTTTCAGGGCTGGCACCTTCCTTGTGGGAGAAGGAGCCGGACGTTTGCCTTTTCGGAAAGAGGCTCTGCCGAGAACCAGCGCCGTGAGATGTGCCGGCACTGGGAAAGCACAGATTCCCAGTGCTGTTGTGCCTGTGGATAGGCTGCACAGGGACGGTGAAGAGCAGCAAGAGCTTTCAGGGCTGGCACCTTCCTTGTGGGAGAAGGAGCCGGACGTTTGCCTTTTCGGAAAGAGGTTCTGCCGAGAACCAGCGCCGTGAGATGTGCTGTCTGGGGGAAAGCACAGATGCCAGTGCTGTTGTGCCTGTGGATAGGCTGCACGGGGACGCTGAAGAGCAGCAAGAACTTTCAGGGCTGGCACCTTCCTTGTGGGAGAAGGAGCCAGACGTTTGCCTTTTCGGAAAGAGCTCTGCCGAGAACCAGCGCCGTGATGTGTACTGTTACTGTTAAAGCACAGATGCCCAGTGCTGTTGTGCCTGTGGATAGGCTGCACGGGGAGAGTGAAGAGCAGCAAGAGCTTTCAGGGCTGGCACCTTCCTTGTGGGAGAAGGAGCCGGACGTTTGCCTTTTTGCAAAGAGGCTCTGCCGAGATCCAGAGCCGTGAGATGTGCTGTCTGGGGGAAAGCACAGATGCCCAGTACTGTTGTGCCTGTGGATAGGCTGCACGGGGACGGTGAAGAGCAGCAAGAGCTTTCAGGGCTGGCACCTTCCTTGTGGGAGAAGGAGCCGGACGTTTGCCTTTTCGGAAAGAGGCTCTGCCGAGAACCAGCGCCGTGAGATGTGCACTCAGTGGGAAAGCACAGATGCCCAGTGCTGTTGTGCCTGTGGATAGGTTGCACGGGGACGGTGAAGAGCAGCAAGAGCTTTCAGGGCTGGCACCTTCCTTGTGGGAGAAGGATCCGGACGTTTGCCTTTTCGGAAAGAGGCTCTGCCGAGAACCAGCGCCGTGAGATGTGCTGTCTGGGGGAAAGCACAGATGCCCAGTGCTGTTGTGCCTGTGGATAGGCTGCACGGGGACGGTGAAGAGCAGCAAGAGCTTTCAGGGCTGGCACCTTCCTTGTGGGAGAAGGAGCCGGTCGTTTGCCTTTTCGGAAAGAGGTTCTGCCGAGAACCAGCGCCGTGAGATGTGCTGTCTGTGGGAAAGCACAGATGCCAGTGCTGTTGTGCCTGTGGATAGGCTGCACGGGGACGGTGAAGAGCAGCAAGAGCTTTCAGGGCTGGCACCTTCCTTGTGGGAGAAGGAGCCGGACGTTTGCCTTTTCGCAAAGAGGCTCTGCCGAGAACCAGCGCCATGATGTGTACTGTTCCTGTTAAACCACAGATGCCCAGTGCTGTTGTGCCTGTGGATAGGCTGCACGGGGACGCTGAAGAGCAGCAAGAGCTTTCAGGGCTGACACGTTCCTTGTGGGAGAAGGAGCCGGACGTTTCCCTTTTTGGAAAGAGGCTCTGCCGAGATCCAGCGCCGTGAGATGTGCACTCAGTGGGAAAGCACAGATGCCCAGTGCTGTTGTGCCTGTGGATAGGCTGCATGGGGACGCTGAAGAGCAGCAAGAGCTTTCAGGGCTGGCACCTTCCTTGTGGGAGAAGGAGCCGGACGTTTGCCTTTTCGCAAAGAGGCTCTGCCGAGAACCAGCGCCGTGATGTGTACTGTTCCTGTTAAAGCACAGATGCCCAGTGCTGTTGTGCCTGTGGATAGGCTGCACGGGGACAGTGAAGAGCAGCAAGAGCTTTCAGGGCTGGCACCTTCCTTGTGGGAGAAGGAGCCGGACGTTTGCCTTTTCGGAAAGAGGCTCTGCCGAGAACCAGCGCCGTGAGATGTGCACTCAGTGGGAAAGCACAGATGCCCAGCGCTGTTGTGCCTGTGGATAGGCTGCACGGGGACGGTGAAGAGCAGCAAGAGCTTTCAGGGCTGGCACCTTCCTTGTGGGAGAAGGAGCCGGACGTTTGCCTTTTCGCAAAGAGGCTCTGCCGAGAACCAGCGCCGTGATGTGTACTGTTCCTGTTAAAGCACAGATGCCCAGTGCTGTTGTGCCTGTGGATAGGCTGCACGGGGACAGTGAAGAGCAGCAAGAGCTTTCAGGGCTGGCACCTTCCTTGTGGGAGAAGGAGCCGGACGTTTGCCTTTTCGGAAAGAGGCTCTGCCGAGAACCAGCGCCGTGATGTGTACTGTTCCTGTTAAAGCACAGATGCCCAGTGCTGTTGTGCCTGTGGATAGGCTGCACGGGGACAGTGAAGAGCAGCAAGAGCTTTCAGGGCTGGCACCTTCTGTGTGGGAGAAGGAGCCGGACGTTTGCCTTTTCGGAAAGAGGCTCTGCCGAGAACCAGCGCCGTGAGATGTGCTGTCTGGGGGAAAGCACAGATGCCAGTGCTGTTGTGCCTGTGGATAGGCTGCACGGGGACGCTGAAGAGCAGCAAGAACTTTCAGGGCTGGCACCTTCCTTGTGGGAGAAGGAGCCAGACGTTTGCCTTTTCGGAAAGAGCTCTGCCGAGAACCAGCGCCGTGATGTGTACTGTTACTGTTAAAGCACAGATGCCCAGTGCTGTTGTGCCTGTGGATAGGCTGCACGGGGAGAGTGAAGAGCAGCAAGAGCTTTCAGGGCTGGCACCTTCCTTGTGGGAGAAGGAGCCGGACGTTTGCCTTTTTGCAAAGAGGCTCTGCCGCGATCCAGAGCCGTGAGATGTGCTGTCTGGGGGAAAGCACAGATGCCCAGTACTGTTGTGCCTGTGGATAGGCTGCACGGGGACGGTGAAGAGCAGCAAGAGCTTTCAGGGCTGGCACCTTCCTTGTGGGAGAAGGAGCCGGACGTTTGCCTTTTCGGAAAGAGGCTCTGCCGAGAACCAGCGCCGTGAGATGTGCACTCAGTGGGAAAGCACAGATGCCCAGTGCTGTTGTGCCTGTGGATAGGTTGCACGGGGACGGTGAAGAGCAGCAAGAGCTTTCAGGGCTGGCACCTTCCTTGTGGGAGAAGGAGCCGGACGTTTGCCTTTTCGGAAAGAGGCTCTGCCAAGAACCAGCGCCGTGAGATGTGCTGTCTGGGGGAAAGCACAGATGCCCAGTGCTGTTGTGCCTGTGGATAGGCTGCACGGGGACGGTGAAGAGCAGCAAGAGCTTTCAGGGCTGGCACCTTCCTTGTGGGAGAAGGAGCCGGACGTTTGCCTTTTCACAAAGAGGTTCTGCCGAGAACCAGCGCCGTGAGATGTGCTGTCTGGGGGAAAGCACAGATGCCAGTGCTGTTGTGCCTGTGGATAGGCTGCACGGGGACGGTGAAGAGCAGCAAGAGCTTTCAGGGCTGGCACCTTCCTTGTGGGAGAAGGAGCCGGACGTTTGCCTTTTCGGAAAGAGGCTCTGCCGAGAACCAGCGCCATGATGTGTACTGTTCCTGTTAAACCACAGATGCCCAGTGCTGTTGTGCCTGTGGATAGGCTGCACGGGGACGCTGAAGAGCAGCAAGAGCTTTCAGGGCTGACACGTTCCTTGTGGGAGAAGGAGCCGGACGTTTGCCTTTTTGGAAAGAGGCTCTGCCGAGATCCAGCGCCGTGAGATGTGCACTCAGTGGGAAAGCACAGATGCCCAGTGCTGTTGTGCCTGTGGATAGGCTGCATGGGGACGCTGAAGAGCAGCAAGAGCTTTCAGGGCTGGCACCTTCCTTGTGGGAGAAGGAGCCGGACGTTTGCCTTTTCGCAAAGAGGCTCTGCCGAGAACCAGCGCCGTGATGTGTACTGTTCCTGTTAAAGCACAGATGCCCAGTGCTGTTGTGCCTGTGGATAGGCTGCACGGGGACAGTGAAGAGCAGCAAGAGCTTTCAGGGCTGGCACCTTCCTTGTGGGAGAAGGAGCCGGACGTTTGCCTTTTCGGAAAGAGGCTCTGCCGAGAACCAGCGCCGTGAGATGTGCACTCAGTGGGAAAGCACAGATGCCCAGCGCTGTTGTGCCTGTGGATAGGCTGCACGGGGACGGTGAAGAGCAGCAAGAGCTTTCAGGGCTGGCACCTTCCTTGTGGGAGAAGGAGCCGGACGTTTGCCTTTTCGCAAAGAGGCTCTGCCGAGAACCAGCGCCGTGATGTGTACTGTTCCTGTTAAAGCACAGATGCCCAGTGCTGTTGTGCCTGTGGATAGGCTGCACGGGGACAGTGAAGAGCAGCAAGAGCTTTCAGGGCTGGCACCTTCCTTGTGGGAGAAGGAGCCGGACGTTTGCCTTTTCGGAAAGAGGCTCTGCCGAGAACCAGCGCCGTGATGTGTACTGTTCCTGTTAAAGCACAGATGCCCAGTGCTGTTGTGCCTGTGGATAGGTTGCACGGGGACGGTGAAGAGCAGCAAGAGCTTTCAGGGCTGGCACCTTCCTTGTGGGAGAAGGATCCGGACGTTTGCCTTTTCGGAAAGAGGCTCTGCCGAGAACCAGCGCCGTGAGATGTGCTGTCTGGGGGAAAGCACAGATGCCCAGTGCTGTTGTGCCTGTGGATAGGCTGCACGGGGACGGTGAAGAGCAGCAAGAGCTTTCAGGGCTGGCACCTTCCTTGTGGGAGAAGGAGCCGGTCGTTTGCCTTTTCGGAAAGAGGTTCTGCCGAGAACCAGCGCCGTGAGATGTGCTGTCTGTGGGAAAGCACAGATGCCAGTGCTGTTGTGCCTGTGGATAGGCTGCACGGGGACGGTGAAGAGCAGCAAGAGCTTTCAGGGCTGGCACCTTCCTTGTGGGAGAAGGAGCCGGACGTTTGCCTTTTCGCAAAGAGGCTCTGCCGAGAACCAGCGCCATGATGTGTACTGTTCCTGTTAAACCACAGATGCCCAGTGCTGTTGTGCCTGTGGATAGGCTGCACGGGGACGCTGAAGAGCAGCAAGAGCTTTCAGGGCTGACACGTTCCTTGTGGGAGAAGGAGCCGGACGTTTCCCTTTTTGGAAAGAGGCTCTGCCGAGATCCAGCGCCGTGAGATGTGCACTCAGTGGGAAAGCACAGATGCCCAGTGCTGTTGTGCCTGTGGATAGGCTGCATGGGGACGCTGAAGAGCAGCAAGAGCTTTCAGGGCTGGCACCTTCCTTGTGGGAGAAGGAGCCGGACGTTTGCCTTTTCGCAAAGAGGCTCTGCCGAGAACCAGCGCCGTGATGTGTACTGTTCCTGTTAAAGCACAGATGCCCAGTGCTGTTGTGCCTGTGGATAGGCTGCACGGGGACAGTGAAGAGCAGCAAGAGCTTTCAGGGCTGGCACCTTCCTTGTGGGAGAAGGAGCCGGACGTTTGCCTTTTCGGAAAGAGGCTCTGCCGAGAACCAGCGCCGTGAGATGTGCACTCAGTGGGAAAGCACAGATGCCCAGCGCTGTTGTGCCTGTGGATAGGCTGCACGGGGACGGTGAAGAGCAGCAAGAGCTTTCAGGGCTGGCACCTTCCTTGTGGGAGAAGGAGCCGGACGTTTGCCTTTTCGCAAAGAGGCTCTGCCGAGAACCAGCGCCGTGATGTGTACTGTTCCTGTTAAAGCACAGATGCCCAGTGCTGTTGTGCCTGTGGATAGGCTGCACGGGGACAGTGAAGAGCAGCAAGAGCTTTCAGGGCTGGCACCTTCCTTGTGGGAGAAGGAGCCGGACGTTTGCCTTTTCGGAAAGAGGCTCTGCCGAGAACCAGCGCCGTGATGTGTACTGTTCCTGTTAAAGCACAGATGCCCAGTGCTGTTGTGCCTGTGGATAGGCTGCACGGGGACAGTGAAGAGCAGCAAGAGCTTTCAGGGCTGGCACCTTCTGTGTGGGAGAAGGAGCCGGACGTTTGCCTTTTCGGAAAGAGGCTCTGCCGAGAACCAGCGCCGTGAGATGTGCTGTCTGGGGGAAAGCACAGATGCCAGTGCTGTTGTGCCTGTGGATAGGCTGCACGGGGACGCTGAAGAGCAGCAAGAACTTTCAGGGCTGGCACCTTCCTTGTGGGAGAAGGAGCCAGACGTTTGCCTTTTCGGAAAGAGCTCTGCCGAGAACCAGCGCCGTGATGTGTACTGTTACTGTTAAAGCACAGATGCCCAGTGCTGTTGTGCCTGTGGATAGGCTGCACGGGGAGAGTGAAGAGCAGCAAGAGCTTTCAGGGCTGGCACCTTCCTTGTGGGAGAAGGAGCCGGACGTTTGCCTTTTTGCAAAGAGGCTCTGCCGCGATCCAGAGCCGTGAGATGTGCTGTCTGGGGGAAAGCACAGATGCCCAGTACTGTTGTGCCTGTGGATAGGCTGCACGGGGACGGTGAAGAGCAGCAAGAGCTTTCAGGGCTGGCACCTTCCTTGTGGGAGAAGGAGCCGGACGTTTGCCTTTTCGGAAAGAGGCTCTGCCGAGAACCAGCGCCGTGAGATGTGCACTCAGTGGGAAAGCACAGATGCCCAGTGCTGTTGTGCCTGTGGATAGGTTGCACGGGGACGGTGAAGAGCAGCAAGAGCTTTCAGGGCTGGCACCTTCCTTGTGGGAGAAGGAGCCGGACGTTTGCCTTTTCGGAAAGAGGCTCTGCCGAGAATCAGCGCCGTGAGATGTGCTGTCTGGGGGAAAGCACAGATGCCCAGTGCTGTTGTGCCTGTGGATAGGCTGCACGGGGACGGTGAAGAGCAGCAAGAGCTTTCAGGGCTGGCACCTTCCTTGTGGGAGAAGGAGCCGGACGTTTGCCTTTTCACAAAGAGGTTCTGCCGAGAACCAGCGCCGTGAGATGTGCTGTCTGGGGGAAAGCACAGATGCCAGTGCTGTTGTGCCTGTGGATAGGCTGCACGGGGACGGTGAAGAGCAGCAAGAGCTTTCAGGGCTGGCACCTTCCTTGTGGGAGAAGGAGCCGGACGTTTGCCTTTTCGGAAAGAGGCTCTGCCGAGAACCAGCGCCATGATGTGTACTGTTCCTGTTAAACCACAGATGCCCAGTGCTGTTGTGCCTGTGGATAGGCTGCACGGGGACGCTGAAGAGCAGCAAGAGCTTTCAGGGCTGACACGTTCCTTGTGGGAGAAGGAGCCGGACGTTTGCCTTTTTGGAAAGAGGCTCTGCCGAGATCCAGCGCCGTGAGATGTGCACTCAGTGGGAAAGCACAGATGCCCAGTGCTGTTGTGCCTGTGGATAGGCTGCATGGGGACGCTGAAGAGCAGCAAGAGCTTTCAGGGCTGGCACCTTCCTTGTGGGAGAAGGAGCCGGACGTTTGCCTTTTCGCAAAGAGGCTCTGCCGAGAACCAGCGCCGTGATGTGTACTGTTCCTGTTAAAGCACAGATGCCCAGTGCTGTTGTGCCTGTGGATAGGCTGCACGGGGACAGTGAAGAGCAGCAAGAGCTTTCAGGGCTGGCACCTTCCTTGTGGGAGAAGGAGCCGGACGTTTGCCTTTTCGGAAAGAGGCTCTGCCGAGAACCAGCGCCGTGAGATGTGCACTCAGTGGGAAAGCACAGATGCCCAGCGCTGTTGTGCCTGTGGATAGGCTGCACGGGGACGGTGAAGAGCAGCAAGAGCTTTCAGGGCTGGCACCTTCCTTGTGGGAGAAGGAGCCGGACGTTTGCCTTTTCGCAAAGAGGCTCTGCCGAGAACCAGCGCCGTGATGTGTACTGTTCCTGTTAAAGCACAGATGCCCAGTGCTGTTGTGCCTGTGGATAGGCTGCACGGGGACAGTGAAGAGCAGCAAGAGCTTTCAGGGCTGGCACCTTCCTTGTGGGAGAAGGAGCCGGACGTTTGCCTTTTCGGAAAGAGGCTCTGCCGAGAACCAGCGCCGTGATGTGTACTGTTCCTGTTAAAGCACAGATGCCCAGTGCTGTTGTGCCTGTGGATAGGCTGCACGGGGACAGTGAAGAGCAGCAAGAGCTTTCAGGGCTGGCACCTTCCTTGTGGGAGAAGGAGCCGGACGTTTGCCTTTTCGGAAAGAGGCTCTGCCGAGAACCAGCGCCGTGAGATGTGCACTCAGTGGGAAAGCACAGATGCCCAGCGCTGTTGTGCCTGTGGATAGGCTGCACGGGGACAGTGAAGAGCAGCAAGAGCTTTCAGGGCTGGCACCTTCCTTGTGGGAGAAGGAGCCGGACGTTTGCCTTTTCGCAAAGAGGCTCTGCCGACAACCAGCGCCGTGAGATGTGCCGGCACTGGGAAAGCACAGATGCCCAGTGCTGTTGTGCCTGTGGATAGGCTGCACGGGGACGGTGAAGAGCAGCAAGAGCTTTCAGGGCTGTCACCTTCCTTGTGGGAGAAGGAGCCAGACGTTTGCCTTTTCGCAAAGAGGCTCTGCCGAGAACCAGCGCCGTGATGTGTACTGTTCCTGTTAAAGCACAGATGCCCAGTGCTGTTGTGCCTGTGGATAGGCTGCAGGGGACAGTGAAGAGCAGCAAGAGCTTTCAGGGCTGGCACCTTCCTTGTGGGAGAAGGAGCCGGACGTTTGCCTTTTCAGAAAGAGGCTCTGCCGAGAACCAGCGCCGTGAGATGTGCTGTCTGGGGGAAAGCACAGATGCCAGTGCTGTTGTGCCTGTGGATAGGCTGCACGGGGACGGTGAAGAGCAGCAAGAACTTTCAGGGCTGGCACCTTCCTTGTGGCAGAAGGAGCGAGACGTTTGCCTTTTCGGAAAGAGGCTCTGCCGAGAACCAGCGCCGTGAGATGTGCCGGCACTGGGAAAGCACAGATGCCCAGTGCTGTTGTGCCTGTGGATAGTCTGCACGGGGACGGTGAAGAGCAGCAAGAGCTTTCAGGGCTGGCACCTTCCTTGTGGGAGAAGGAGCCGGACGTTTGCCTTTTCGGAAAGAGGCTCTGCCGAGAACCAGCGCCGTGAGATGTGCACTCAGTGGGAAAGCACAGATGCCCAGTGCTGTTGTGCCTGTGGATAGGCTGCACGGGGACGCTGAAGAGCAGCAAGAGCTTTCAGGGCTGGCACCTTCTGTGTGGGAGAAGGAGCCGGACGTTTGCCTTTTCGGAAAGAGGCTCTGCCGAGAACCAGCGCCGTGATGTGTACTGTTCCTGTTAAAGCACAGATGCCCAGTGCTGTTGTGCCTGTGGATAGGCTGCACGGGGACGGTGAAGAGCAGCAAGAGCTTTCAGGGCTGGCACCTTCCTTGTGGGAGAAGGAGCCGGACGTTTGCCTTTTCGCAAAGAGGCTCTGCCGAGAACCAGCGCCGTGATGTGTACTGTTCCTGTTAAAGCACAGATGCCCAGTGCTGTTGTGCCTGTGGATAGGCTGCACGGGGACAGTGAAGAGCAGCAAGAGCTTTCAGGGCTGGCACCTTCCTTGTGGGAGAAGGAGCCGGACGTTTGCCTTTTCGCAAAGAGGCTCTGCCGAGAACCAGCGCCGTGAGATGTGCCGGCACTGGGAAAGCACAGATGCCCAGTGCTGTTGTGCCTGTGGATAGGCTGCACGGGGACGGTGAAGAGCAGCAAGAGGTTTCAGGGCTGTCACCTTCCTTGTGGGAGAAGGAGCCAGACGTTTGCCTTTTCGCAAAGAGGCTCTGCCGAGAACCAGCGCCGTGATGTGTACTGTTCCTGTTAAAGCACAGATGCCCAGTGCTGTTGTGCCTGTGGATAGGCTGCAGGGGACAGTGAAGAGCAGCAAGAGCTTTCAGGGCTGGCACCTTCCTTGTGGGAGAAGGAGCCGGACGTTTGCCTTTTCAGAAAGAGGCTCTGCCGAGAACCAGCGCCGTGAGATGTGCTGTCTGGGGGAAAGC